>NW_024725521.1:1417500-1615594 GCF_018991925.1 Homarus americanus | reverse complement strand
TGTTGTTCCATTACCCTCAAAATCTTGGGTCAATTTTATATAAACGAGAATATCATAAATTAACGCATTTCTTGAATATAAAATCGGGCTTAATTTATATAATGTATATAGACTATATAATATATATATATATATATATATATATATATATATATATATATATATATATATATATATATATATATATATATATATATATATATATTTGTGTAATAAATGGTGTAGTAAGTACATACTCGGTAACCTTTTCACTCAACTTAATGAAACACCACAAATTAGAATACGTATATGTTGAACTACATGTTGTATAAATAGTCGGGAACACAGCCAATTAATTTGAGATTTAGGAACACCCCACCAATTTATCGCCTCCTCGGTGAAGCAAGCGTGATAAATGAAAGAAAATATTTTGCAGTGTAGTTTAATATGTTACAGTATAATATAAATAAATAAATAAGTAACAACAATGAAATCCATTTGCCAAATGGAAAATTTACTCGATACCTACATTAGTTCCAGTTATCGGTAACAGTAGACGCCAGTGACGCTACTATGTTGTTATAATTACACCAGCGTAAGTAATTTGATGACATTATTTGAAGGCGTGAATTGTTTATTTTAAAAAACTGATGATGGTTAAAGGACTACTGAGTCCGTGGTTATGTCACATTTAGGTAATATTCATACAGCAAGGAGCCCAAAAGCCATTTTTAAATGGAAAATTGGATGCACCCCGCCATTTTATAGCCGTGATATACGGTATACTAACCCAACTCTACCTCTGATCAGAGCAGCGGTTTGTTCATATTTTGTCAAGAGAATTACCAGGATGTGAAACTTTATTTTGCTGTGATGTTGTGTTCGATCTACCACCAGGTGCACCACGCTATTGTTTTACGTCATCGACTCTTTGCAAATGGCTGACTCGGCTGAACTTTCTGTTAAATTTCTTTAATCTTTCTATGGTCAATATTCATTTAGATAATAAGCGAATGTTTCTTAAAGGTACACACTTAAATAATGTAAGACATGTATCTGGTGTGGTTACGATGCTGGGAAGGAGGCAGTGAGATGATGTGATCTCTGCGAAACCCCTTACGCACTAGGCTAGTAGCGACGCGTAATCCCCACGCCGTAAAACGAGAAAATATATTCTTTTCCCCAATGTTTTTTTACCTTTATAAATGATAAAACAATAAAAGACGCAAGAAAACTATACATTGTCCTCTATATTCTTCCCTGGCTCCTCAGTGACGAAACAAATAAGGGAATGTTTTTTTTCGTCGAAGCCGCTGTCACTACACTCTTAAGGGTCATTTTCCTGCTTGCCTTGTGTCCGAGATGGCCAATAATGCATATATTTACTGATCATAATACTTATTTCCTATAAATAATCCATTTAGAATTTATTTTATTTGCATTACTCTTCATAAAGAAGTTCTCAGCGACACACACACACACACAGTCAGTCATCAGGCTTTATGTTTGGGAGACCACGTAGGTCATACAAATAATTATCGGAATAATAATTCCAAAATTAAATACATTTATAACATAATCATAGTATTATTATTTTCGGTAATACTACACTTCAATAAAACTACTACTTTTAGCAATATTACTTTGATGCAACATAATAAAATGGGCAATGAAAATGAAACAAATAAAAGTAGGTAATTATGTTCAGAAGCTTCCTGTGGCCGGCGTGTGGGCGTGACAGGCAAATAGTCACACAGGAACCTGATAACCCGTGCTGGAGCATTTAAACAATGGTGGGAAAAAGCGTGCATTCTCCAACATCACCCAAGGCCTAAGGGTTAAGCCTATGTAAGCCATTATTTACATCTTCAACAAATTGCCGTAAGTTTGTGATAATAGTTGTGATAATTTGTAACAAAATTTTTTGTGCTTAGTGGACTACTGCTCGTCCAAGACTCCTAGCTAGGCACTTTTCGACTACAGTGCTCGGCCTCCCATCTGTAGTATGGGCATTAGGCCTGAGGTAATTTGTGACACATTCAAAAAAATAAAAATGTGTCTTATACGCCAACAATACGATGCGGTAAGCTGTCAAACCGATGAAGAAAAGTATCACACATAAAGATATCTCAAAATTACAGTACTGTACAGTCATTTTCTGCTACAACGCGTGTTTTGTCAACGCGAATTGGTTTGTAACGCGATTGATGAATAGGGAACACTGTTTGTAAAACGTGAACTTTTGCATACTAATTTTGGCTATAACATGATTCAATCCTCAAGGTTTTGATTCCATCCTCAACGTTTTAAGCGTGGCGCGGGGGTTATGCAATGTTTACAGTTCATTCGACATCACATGTTCCGAATTGATTCAGTGTGTTTTGTTTGTGAAGTGTTTTTGAGAGGTACTCATATTAATTTTTTTTTTTTGCTAATTTTGCTGTTACCAGCATGCATGTCTTCCCACCAGGGTGCTGTAGTCCCAGTGTAACCCTCATGGTACAGACTACCATTCACTGGAAGATGACTCGGTGCAATACCACGACTTAATGTACAATAATAATTTTATCTGCTTCTGACTATGGTAATTTGGGGAGAACTTAATGATTATATATACAGTACAGTAGATGCAGCGAAGTTGGAACAATCCACTCCTGCCTTACACCCAGTATGAGAGGCCCACAAGGGATAAAATAAGCCCTCTGCAGCCCCCAGTTATCCGTCCATTACCTACATACCTCTCGTGTTGTCGTGTTTTACAGACTAGGCCTACTTTTATATTATATTTTTATTGGTGTTTTTTTTTAGTATATTTTTAGCCGCGATGTTATATTTTAGAGCCTAGTGACCTGTAAACCATGAACAATTGTTTGTATTTTTATATTCTATACCATGTATATTGGTTAACGGTGTTAAGATAATATGAAACTGTAATGAATTTTTTGTATGTACTACTGTATTGCCGTTTCATATTGGGTGTACATAAGAACTAATAATAGAATAATCGTTTTATCCATGATTAATATTAATTGTAAGGATAGATATAAAGATAACAGGTAAAAATCAGCTGTTGAAGTAGTATATAAGGGAGGTGCCATAAAAGGGAACGTTGGTTAACTCGCTGTGACCCTGACGAGACAAGTGTTGACTAACTGCTGCGGGAGTTGCCACCGCCCTCGTAATGCTGCCCACCAACTAATCGCTATACTGCTGATGTTAGCATTATGTCACTAAACCGCTGAATGTGATATATATTTTTGCTAAGCTCAAGTGCCAATAGCAGTAGATCAAGAAAACAGTGATGTGATACTGACGAAAAGCAGTGTCGCGGTACGTTAGTAAAATGGTAATTCTGTGGACAACTGATGGCCACTGTCTTTATATGTATATTTTGATGAATATTTAAATGAGCTTTCCCAGCAGCGTCAGTTCTTCACAGGTTTTACTCCGTATTCCGTAATAATTAGGCCATAAAGAAGTAAAGTTTGAGTATTTGTGTGTATAGATATACAAGGTAGATTAAAAAAAATAATTAAAATTTTTGGAACTACTTCACAGTACCTCAGCTGACCTCACCGTTATCAAAACTTGGCGTATTTTCAGTATTAATTAAATCATCCTGGAGCTTCATTGAATTATACAATCAGTGATAAATTTGAAGTTCTGATATAACAGACAAAACTAATGCACTTCGTGATATAATATGAACCAGAACCAATCAGGTTTAGAGGTCAATATTTTTATAATATAGTTAGCATTTTCTACTCTATATTCTACAAGATACATCGAGAAGAGCTCAACTTTACAGCAGAACTAACTAATCAGCTCCAAGTTCAAAACCAAATGAACGGGATAAAATAGTGATTATTTCTGTATAAGGTCCAGTGGGCGTGCTGTCCGCCCACCAGTCTTGACCACTTGCTGTACTGAACGTTCCAAATTACGGTTGCCTACTGTATTTTTGTAGTCTACAAAATGTCAGTTACTAATATCATTTTCTCTGTAAGTTAGACAACATAAAATTAATATTGTTGTTTGAAGATGATGAAAAGTTTTTTTAACCATCACTCGTGTTTGTTAATTTTTTATTTGACATAATATGTGCACACACACACACACACACACAAACAAATATATATATATGAAAGACCGTAACTTGGCATTTACCGCAATAAAGAATGTTATGTTGGTTGTATAATGTGAGTAAATTAAGATGTAAGACTGTAACTGTCAGAACTTAGGCTGCCCCTCCCGCCACACTGTAAACTGGTCCCCTGTTTTCTCTAATTGGATAACAGATAGGCCTATGTACTGACGAGCAAATCCATATGGTTTGATGGATTAAGTTAATAGTTACCTAACTCTAACAAACATGAAGAAGTTAAAGGAGAAATGAGAATTCAATGAAAAAGAACCACATTTTGGTCATTACTAGATCACTCAGAACTTTCATCTTTATAAAGCGATTTATCTATTTTTATTTATTTATTTTTTAAGATTATAACCTACAATGTACAGAAGTCCCATAGCTTAGAAATGCTGTCGTGAACCTTAAATGGTGTAATTGAGGAAAGGTGAATAAAACGCTTGTTAGTACAGTTACAAGGTGGCGTTGTTGTCACTAACTACCTAAACAGGGATCAGTTTAGACACACATCTGCTCTCTACCTCCCCTCCTCACACACTCCCACTATCAGTTGTTGCTTAATACATGGCAATGATTATTCCTCATGTACAGTGAAGAATAAAACTTTGAAAACTTTTATTTGTGATAGCAAAGTCCATGTCTTCATAAGAATATAGACAACATCTTCTTAGTGTTAGTCGGATTTTTTTTTTGTATTTTCTTCACTGTCCATTTCTTACTTTTTATGTTAAACTTTTATTTTCGTAAAATAATTTATTTCGATTCATGCTAAAATGTCAAACAGTTCAAGTGGTACTGAGATCTAACGACAACCGTAAGCCCAAAATACTGTTGGCTTAATACAGTATTATGATTTTAATTATTGCATAACCTTTAACTTTTGGGGATGGGTAGGTAACTTCTGACAGTTATGGAAAATATATGAGAAGAGATTTTTATACAGTAGTGGACTAACATTTTATACATATATAAAAATATAAGTTGTCTGTTATCGTTGTCGTATCATTTATATTATATATACAATAAATCTAAAAACAGTATATGACAAAATGTGGTTGTGTAGTAATGTATTGTACTCATAAATGTATGCTTAACATCTTTGTCTACAATAAATATATCAATGAGTATGTTGTGTGCTTTATAACCCCAAAACTTGTAATGATGGAGAATTACAACACCTTTGATCTGGATGGGCACTGTATAGGAAAAAGATCGGGCAGCAAAAAGAACATTCCAGTACTGCTCTAGGCTCTTCAGTCAAGTCCTGGAGGATTATGACTAGGATGCAAATTCATTTCAGAATGCGTCCGGCCCCAGATTCTTTGTCCTCTGTACCTGTAATGTTTTGAGAAATACAGAAATCGTGTATAATGATACTTCAAGTATGGACTTTGAAAATGTTAAAACCTGCTACAAGGGCGGATTCAAATAATTTTTCTTTAATGCAGTATTCAGACTTTTTTGTAAAGTAAAAAGTAATTATTATTGACCTCAGAATATCTCTTAATATCAAGTGCACATGGCTTCAAAATGGCCATGATATTGACCAGATTTAAAAAAAAATCTGGGGGACTTACAGCGCTCCCCCTCCCCCACAAAAAAGAAAAAAACAGTTGGATGGGATTGCTGTGCTCGCCATGTTACCCCACCCACAACTTCTTGGTTCTCCCCCCCATTTTTGATATTCCTGGACCCTCCCCTGTAGTCTGGTTGTGGACCGTGTAGTGTTGTAAAAGCAGTATTGTTGACGAAGTTATGAATCTCATGAATAATTTTCATTAATAATGATCAATATTTAGGTCATGGTGGCTAGAAACAATTTGAGGAAACGAATGAGACTATAGATGACGGCCAATTGTGTATGATGCCAAGTTCATTTTTTTATATGGAGGCGAACACTGAATAAATAGTTTAGTCTGTGAGGAGTAAATTGATACCGTTTTCTATAACAAGTTTGTTTACATAAGATAACATTCGAACTTCATAGAATATTTATAAATAGATTGATTACTGTAATTTTAATTTCAATGTAATTTTGTTATATATAAATATAACTGTATTAAACTGAATCACACAAATAATATAATCCGTAGCATTTTTTAAGAGTTTTGGTTTTCATTTGACTGGTGTTTGTGGCAGGTCGACCAATCAGTGACCGTGTTGTCGTTTGTTGCCTCAGTTTAAACAGCCGAGTGGGTGGGTGAGGGGGCAGCGTCTGTAGATTACCTTCATGACACATTAATACGTGTATAGGTAAGTTTATTATAATCACCAGCAGTTTATTGATGGGAACAGTTAGGTTGATTGTTGTAAGTCATTATTATTACGGCAAAACATGGCCATGGCCGACTGCTGTCACATAAGGCCTACGTTTATTTTTAAGTGTAACTGGCAAGTATATTTATCTGTGACTTAGATTAGTGCCTTTTAACACGTCCACACCTATAGCCACCTAGTGTAATATAGAGGTGGTATTGAGAGTGTCCTTAAGCTGTATAAGAGGCCACCAGACTATGGCACCTCAGTTACCCAGAGAGATTAGATCGCCTGCAACTGCTTAACGGGTAGCTTATGCTATAGGCGGGCCTGGGTGACTTAATTGAAGTTTAAAGCATCTTATAAGGTATTCTTCAATCGAGTTTCCATACCTGGTGTTGGCAGACGTCCACCCCTAGAGTGGCCACTTCCATAACCCGACAAAAGGACACTGGCAACAATTCTCCAGACCCCAGTATGAAAACCATAACCTATACAACAGTGTTGGGTTCAATTTGATCTCATTTTTAAATGACAGTGTATATTTTGCCATGACCACTAAGCTCCTACCAGTGCTATTATGCCGTGAGTGCACTCTGATTGGCTAATCAAATCAAAATGACAATGCACAGAACCTACTTAACCTCCAAACTTGTGCAAGTGTCTTTTTGATTTTCTTACTATTGTCCTAACAGCATCTCTAGAATAATTTAACAAATTGAATCCAATATAAATCCTAATACACATACCACCTTTACCTGTACAGGTACTGTATAACAAATGAATCTGATATCATTTACCTTTTTATTTTATTTTTACCTTCTGAAAGTTATCTTCATTGTTGCAATACTGAAACTTGGGCTTTTAATGCTATATAGGAAGGGTATACAAGGGTGATGGATTTTAATATTTAAATATCATGTGTATAATGCATATTCATTACAGTTCCAGGCACTATGGCAGAGCCTACTTTGGAGCCCATTGTGAAACGCATAAGGCACTTGAGCTCTTTGGTGAGCACTTCAGGACTGGATGTGGATGAAGGCTCAGGCATATCAAACCGACAACTTTTTGGGCAAGAGGGGCTGCTAGATGCTCTTCTGGTACTGTATGATGAGTGCAATAATGACCAACTCAAGAAAGAAAAGAATATTGCTGATTTTGTTGATAAATGTAAGGAATTGTGTGTTTACATATATAGTACAATACTGTACTGTATATACCATGTATCAGTATTTGTCTCTTAAGATTGTAAGTTGAAGGGTTTTCCTACTGTACTGTAAGGGATTCTCATCCTAATCTTAATCATGTTTCTTCTTCCACCTCAAATTACCTCTGATAATTCTCTTTGTTTATTGAAAACTTTTGTTTGTCATTAGTAAATGTAATGGGAACCCCTCCACCTTTTCCTCTCACTCTCTCATAACATTAAGTTTTATTTTTGCACCCTGACCATTTATACTCTATACCAATGCCAGTGAAAACCTTTGTTGCTTTATTTGCTTCAGTTAAAATAAACATCTGGCAGCCATGGGTACCGAAACCTAGGCTTAATAGAAATATATATATATACTGATTCCATCCTGCTGGAATAATAGTTGAAAATTTAATTATACAGAGTAGCTGTTTAATGAAGATGCAAGTGATGTTTTGAGTCTTAAAGTAATTTTTGGTTTTTTTATTTTTATGAGAGGTTCTTCTGTGTTTTTTAAGATTAATTCTTCATCTTATAGTTACAGGACTAATATCAATCTATATTTTTCCCTAACCTCTCAGATCGCAGTACTGTTCATGATCTGCGGAAGGTACGAGTAAACTTGAATGATTTTGAGCAGAAGAAAGTCATAGGAAAAGGCCACTTTGGAGTTGTACAAGTTGTCAGAGAGAAAGCCACTGGAAATGTTTTTGCACTTAAGAGTCTTCGGAAATCAGACACATTATCATTACAACATGTAGGTACAATGTAAAATCCTGGCATATTATTTACAGTGTGGTCACAGCCAGCTGCACACCTGCCTTTCTTGATGTTGGTATACTGTACTGTACTGACATAACCCACAAGATGATTATGATAAGGGAAGGAACTGTTTCTGTAATATAGAACTTTTTTTTTTACAGTATCTATGTGTTGCTGTATTTTTTTATGCACTATCTATGATGTTTAGTGTGTATTAAAACACTTTTGGAACAGTATATAGGGTTTTTTTTGGTGTCTGGAACCAAACTAATTACAGGTACAGTATATCCATTTAAATCAGTTAAACTATAATTCACTTTGTCTTCTGGTACCTAACCCATAAATTATAGCTTCTCCATTTTACATTAATAAACGCCATATTCCCTTTTACTAGTTTATGATTGGTTAAGTGTGCAGCATGCTCATAAGTGGAAGAATTTCATTTTGCTCTGTGTGGGCTTTTTGAAGATTTTCCCCCCATTAAATTAAGGATGGAGTTTAACTGTGTGTGAGTGTGTGGGGTGTGGTTAAATTTTCTAACTGCTATTGATTGTTGAAATATTAGAGTATCTTAATATTTTTTTCTTTAGATTGCATTTTATGAGGAGGAGAGGGACATCATGGCAAAAGCGACCTCTCCATGGATCACACAGCTTCAGTATGCATTTCAGGTAAGGTACACCAATGTTGTTTTTGATGTTATGATGGCAATTTTTTTTATTTCTTGTAATTCCTTTAATTAATTTTCGTACCCTGTATTATAAAAATAGGACCATAATATGCCACCTCCCTTTATGTTATTGTTGTTATTATTATTTCTGTATTAATATCACCAAGACTATGTGGTCTGCTCAACTTTTCTAACACTTCAGTTTATTTCAGTATTTTGTATTTTCAGTATCCTATGCACCTCATGATGAGAATGTGAAAGCATATAAATTATTTATTTTGTTTACACACAGGATACCCAACAACTTTACTTGGTGATGGAGTTTCATCCAGGGGGTGACCTCTTATCTCTCCTGGATCGCTATGATGGGTGTTTTCCTGAAGATATGACCTGCTTCTACCTGGCTGAAATTATATTAGCTGTTCATGCTTTACACTCCATGGGTTATGTTCATAGGTGAGAGAAATATATTGCAATGAACATTCAAATTGTTCAGGAACACAGATAAGTGTTCCTAGGAATATTACCAGTAAAATTTGGCCTTGAAGGGTAGGAATTTTTTTGAAGAGACTGACAACTGTTTTTATAGTACTGCATAGCACCATAGTGATTGTAGTACAGTAGTTATCATGGTCTGGAGTATTTGTGTTTTGTAAATACTGTTCTGTTTATTATGTGTGGTGTAATTTCTTAATGTATGATATTTTTGTAGGGACTTAAAGCCTGACAACATTCTTATTGATCGATGTGGACACATAAAGCTGGCAGATTTTGGTTCAGCTGCAAAACTCACTACAAGTGGACTTGTGCGAAGCAAAATGCCTGTAGGAACACCAGACTACATTGCTCCAGAGGTTCTCCAGTCGTTAAATGAAAAGGCTGGTAGTATTTCCTACGGTGTAAGTACACTGGTTTTTCAAATCTATTAATTTTTGCAATTAAGATAATGAATTAGTTGATATTTTTGCTGCCTTATTCAAAGTATGCACTGAGATCACAATATGGTTAACTCAGATTTAGTTTCAATTGCCTGTGTTTGCATCTGTATTTACTATATGAAACTGTTTATCCAAAAAATTACATGTCGAAATGTAAAGCAGTTTTGTGGCTGACTCATTTGTTTGTACCTTGCACTAATAAAATCAGCACTACTTAACTGATAAACAACAATTAGCTTTAGTTTGATAATTAGTTAGTCCATAATGCCTTTAGAACCAAAATTGTTTGATATGTTTATAGATTGAGTGTGATATGTGGTCCTTGGGGATAATGGCATATGAGATGTGTTATGGTACTATGCCATTTAAAGGGGATAAACTTGTGACTACCTACAGCAACATCATGAACCATAAGGTAAGCCTACTAGTGCAGTACAGTATATCCTCCAAAGCTTGGGTTGATTTATCTATGAGATATATACAAAATTTCAGGATTATTTGCCAGGTAGATATGGCATCTGATACAGTACAGTATGTCATTTACTGTACAGGGGGTCCCGACTTATGAACGCCCACCAATACGAACGAGGTTAAACATGAAATTTACAGTATTTTATTTACCTGATGACTTATTTTTTACTTTCTTTTACTGTATTTTGTCATTATATTTCTTCTCTTCTCTTAAATTAATTGATTTTAGATGTATATAAGGACTTAGCATGTGTTCTGAGTTAAGGACATCCTCAGGGCGGAACCATTCGTAACCCAGGGACCCCCTGTATTATATTAACTCCCTTTACTTAGTGTTTAGTAAGGCATTATCAATATTATATGGGTACTGTGGGTTTCTTTCTTGTCCAGTGTTTCTATGGTAGTAATGAGGTGGAAGGAAGTGGACTGGTGGTGGTCGCCTGTAGATCTTTAAGGGTTACTGTATTGCCCTGTACTGATATTTTTATCCGTGTCCTCCTCTTTAATCTTTCCCTCTTGACCCTCCCCTTCCTTTCTTTCCTGCCATCTCGTGTGTGTTTTTTTGTGGTATAATTAACATATTGGCAAAAATTTATTATTTGTGGGGTTTAAGTAAATTTTTAAGTTAATTCAGAAAATTGGACAGGAACTACAATATTTTATCTGTTTGATTAATTTTTGAGATATTGTGTGTGGTATAACCATTTTAATGCACTTTTTCTTCATTTATGTAAGAAAATGCTCAAGTTTGAGGATGATCCTGAGAATCCAACGAGCGACTCGGCTAAGGATTTAATACGCGGCTTATTGGAGGACTCGAGCCACCGCCTTAACCACTCTGCTCTACTTCAGCACAAGTTCTTCCTTCACGTCAATTGGAATGACCTCAGAAATTGTAAGTTTTGTGTTTCCATAATATATTGCATTTTCTGCCCTCATGTTTCATCGCTCAGTATTTTGTTTAACTTGATGTGTCCACTGGTAAATTTGGTGCATTTACATTCAGAATTCATTGCTGGTATTTATTTTCCTTTATGATACTGTACCTTAATGCCAAATGTGTCTGTTTTGAAATTCTTTGTGTGGATGAAGGGTAGTCTAGTTTTCAACTTTATAAAATTTTCAAAATTCTAGCTGTATGGAGTTGCTTAATTGCTGCTTTATAAAGTGAGGTTTCTAGATAACTTTTTTTTCAATTGGAATTCTTTAATGTAGAAAATGCTTCTTTACCTTTTGTCTTTGAATATATTTATTTATTTATTTGTTTATTGCAGCTCCTCCACCATTTGTCCCCATTGTGAATGGAGTGGATGATACCAGCAATTTTGAGGAGTTTGAAAATGAGAAGAGAGTACCTAGTGTAAATGACTTTCGTGTGCAGCAGGGATTTACAGGCAAAAACCTTTCATTTATAGGTTTCACGTATAACAGGAAACGGCGAAATGGAGATGGGTAAGTACGGTACTTCTCTATGTAAATCCAAATTGCACTACTGTTCTACAAACTAGGTTTTATTGGCAGTCTATTTTTTAATAAAGCAATATGTACAGGAAGACCTTTTATAACAGACAAGTCAAACAATTAATTTATTACAAAAGGTCAAGATAAAATTATGCCTATAGATGTTCCTGGCAGTGTCTTCCCTTACATGCTACTGGTATTAATATTTTCTTGATTTAGCAGCAAAGTAAAGGAACATCGGGTATTTATTAGCAACCATTAGTCCTCCCTGGAAGTTACGTTGATGATCCCTTTTTTTTTCTTTATTAGCATTGTCAGCCTCTCATCCCATCTTGTTTTTCATTCCTATGTTGTTGTACCCATTCATCTCTGCTCTACTTTTAAACTGATTCTGCTCCACTTTACCACTATTTACATGAACCCACTCTCTCGTATAGTATTGTATAATTTAGTTATATTTTTAATGAGAATGTTTTATTCACGTCTGGCAATTACTCGTGTGTAGGTCTTCCGCCCGAAATAATGCAGCAGCATTGAATATTTCGGTATTGGATGAATCCATCAGAGAACCATCTCATCTTGAAGCACAACTTAAGGCCCAGAAGAAAGAGAACCATGAACTCAAATTGCAGGTGAAAATTATATCTTTTATTTCCACATAAATCTTTCAAACTTAAACCATACATTGTGGATATGTTCTGTGAGTCAGGTCCCCTTTTCCAGCAGTTTGATTCATACAGTTTTCTCTGCCACTTTTCTTTACTAAAGTCCTAATATTCTTCTTAGTTAACATCCTTCTCAGCCAGACTCACTGTATCACCCATATACTACAAGTGCACACACACACACACACACTTTAATTTTTAACTATTATAACCACTTTTTTTATCCATCAGTGTGGTGTAATATGCAGGTAGCAGTGTCTCCTATTTCTACTTTTTCAATTCCTGGACTCACTTTTTTCCTTTCTCGTAATGCAGTAAAAAATTAGAATTAAAGCCGAGCAAGTGATGAATGTGTTGTTCTTCATTCCTGTTTCACTGAGCTGCTGTGACAATGGGCTTACAAGAGTGACAGAAGATCCTTTACCTTCCCCCACTACCTCTCTCTTAACCCCCTGATACTCCTGGCCATGGTCAGAAATCTCGACCCCTCACAACTGTGCTTTTCTCTGGCTAATTTCTTTTTGTTTTAGTAATAATGGAAAAGATGTATATTGGATATTGATCAAGAATGTTTAATTAAAAATTTCACATATGGCTTTGTTTTGTTTATTTTTTATTAAAAGTTGATATAATTGAGAGTGAATATTTCTTTTGCTTGTTTTCATCATGCAATTTTTTTATTTTAGCTCGAGGGAATGAAAGATGGGGAATTTGGGCGGCTGATGAAGAGCAGAGACTGCAAGCTAAAGGAGGCTGAGTGCCGTGTAGAGTATTTGGAGAAGGAAAGGCAGCGTTTAGAAGAAGAAAGCTTAAAGAGGGAGAGAGATGCTACTGTTAGTATTTCTTATCATATATTTATGAGTGAAGTATACTATAAACCTATTCTGTTATAAGAGAAATTGAGGGATAGAACAAGGTAGTTACAGTGTTTGTAGTGTCCATCACAATACCTCAAACACTGGAAGTACAGTCCTCAGTAACTCTGTATTGAATCATATGGATATACTGTACACGTATGCAGCCCCAGATCAAGAAAATAAAAATGAAATAATACCGTATTTACTAGTTATACCATAAAGCTATTTGGACCTTGGAATTATACCTTGTTTTTTGTCTAATACAACAATATTACTTAGTAAAGTGCAGTATCTGCAGCACTAAGTTATATTTGTATTGTCCTTACGATCTAACTTAAGTATTTCCTATACCTTGTTGATTTCAAAATACGTAAGTTCTTTGTACTGTATTGTATAGATTATGTACTAAAGACTAGTTGATTCATGTCAGTCATGTTCTCACCTTTTTTATTTTTTTAGACATATAAAAGAGTCTTGGCTTTAGAAAGGGCAGATCGAGCCCAAACTGAAAGCAAGACCATTGAGATGATACGAAGCATGAAAAACAAGTGGAAAAACTCAGAAGCAGAAAAGTTGCAAGCCCTAGATAATAAAATAAGTGTAAGTATTTTTAATTTTATTTATTTATTTACTGTATTTATTTATTAAATAATACTGTATCCAGAAATTAAAAACTACATCGGTGTAAATATCTAGACTTCTCCACAAATGATGCCTTATAAAATCTTAAGATATTGTACTCATATCTGTGTAGTATATTCACTTGTGTGGTTAATTGACATGTACATAAGCCAATCAGAGATATACTGTACTACAGTACAGTTAAACAAAATACGGAACACCTGTTTAAATTCTTACAATGATATCCTTTTGAAATTGAGATTACCTCCTGTATGGGTGTTCTCTATTCTGAATAGAATTGTCTGGTGTTAGCCAAATAAATTATTAAAAGTGGTATTCCTGTAGTGTAGTGAAGGGGTTAATGTTGAAGGTCAGTTCCGAACACCCTTTATTCCTTGATAATTTCTTCATTGCCAAGTGTACGACATATTTCTTCTTTTTAATTTGACACAGGCATATGAGGAAGAGATAAAGTGGCTACAGTCACAGCACCAGGAGGTTGGTAAAGCACTCCTGGATAGAGAGAAGGAATTCAAAGGAACAGTTGCTGAGAACATGAAGCTGAAGAGAATGCTTCAGGAAAAGGTAAAAATCAACATTCATTTACTCTTGCCTCTTACTGCTGTAACAGATGTGTTTTGCTTTGGTATTTTTCCTCAACCAAGTTCCTTGATGTTTTTGCTTCACATAATAGGGCAAGCCTTAGTCCTAATCAAGAATTCTTATCATAGAATGAAATGCCCAAAAACTGCCACAAGTTTTTTTTTTATTCTGTCAGTACAGTTTTCAATATTAGTATTTGTCTCATGATTGTTGAACACATTCAAAAGCAACCATTATTATTGGATCATAGATAAAGAGTAGAACTTCCCCCTCATATTTCTAATACAGTAATAGACTTTTGAGGTGAGGAAATGATATTACAGTGGGTGAGAAAAGGGAATTTGTGAGGTTAGTCTTTGTACCTTACCAAGCAGCATATTTAATTTCCATTTGGGTTGCTTATCAGATAACCACCTGCAGCTTTTTATACCACCATTATCCCTATAACTAATTAATATTAAAAACACAAGCTTCTTGGTTCAGGCATTAGGTTATAAACAAAGGATTGGTCTTTAAATTCCATTTTGTGCCGGAGTAACCCGGTCTCTGTCATCTTGATCATTAATGTCCGAAACTGGGGTTTAAAGCCTGGAATTAAAATTTATGCACAAGCCTGAAATAACAGGTAAGGTTAGGGCAGCTTGTGTGACATCACAGGTCATCAGTCTTTATATGGTTCATTTCTTAATATATAGTTTATACATAACATTAATAATCCTGTTCATTATTTATCACACAGACAAAGCAGGAAGTACTCAACCAGAAGGAAAAAGAAGCAGTTAAGTGTGTTGGAGACTGTGAATCAGCCGTTGAGTCAAAGAAGAAGTTAGAAGAAGTGCTGTCAAAACTGGAGACGCAAGAAGAAGAGATTACTAATAGAAGAGCGGAGTTAGAGAAGGAAAAACGGCAAACAAATAAATTTGAGAGAATAATCAATGAAAAGGAGCATATTGAGGAGGAGAGAAAGATTGTAGAAGAACAGTTGCAAGAGCTGCAAGGGAAATTCACTAAAGTTGAAGAAGACCTTGCAGAATCAAGAAGGCATTTCCAGCATGCTAAGGAATTGGTAAAAAGCATTGCCCTTTTTTTTCTTTTTTTTTAATACTTTAAATATTTTCACTCGTACAGTACTGTTGACTGTTTATTGGAAGTAAATTTTAAGTGCAACTGAAAATCTAGCTACTTTACAAAAAAGAATTTAGCATTATAAATCAAAAATTATTTTCCTTTATTTAGTTTTCCACATAATACATAGAGTAAATGAGAAGATGAACAATGAGGCAAGTGGCTCATTGATTGTGTGTGTTGGCAGCATTTGAGTGTGAGGAATGAGTTATATGTTTACTGTAGGAGAATGATGACATATTGAAAGTTCGTTTGTAGACTTAAAAACATCGAGACTGTTATAGAATAGTGAAGTAAGTTAGTGTACAGGTATTTGCAGAAACCAATAATACTGTTTAACCAAGCTGACACAGGTACTATGGTTTATTACATGCTTTCCTTTCATGATGGTATCCACTTTACACATTACAGGCATTGCTTTGTGGATGTCTCTTGGTCCCCAACTTTTCAAGACAGATACTTTACTGTTACAATATACAAATAAAAAAAATGGTACAATATACAAATAAAAAAATGGTTTATAATGTCTAATACATAGCCAGCAGTAGTGCTTGGTATGCATGGGTACTCAATCTAAAACATAATGTACCGTAAAACTACTCTGGTCAAATGTACGTATAATGTAATAAGTATTGTGTCAATTTTATCTTTTTACAGGAAAGACTTGAGAGGCAGAAGCGTATTGATAATCTCGAGTGCCAACTAAATAAGGAGAAAAAGGAGTGTTCTCGTCTGCGACACCAGCTGCAGGTAATTTGCAGTTTACAAAGAGATTCTTTATCCATATGACATTAGCATAATATAGCTACAGCAAGGTAGCCAGAAATGAATATTATTCATAACTACTTTATCATATTGAATAGTTTTGAGTTCTTTGTTATTATGTGAGATTAAAATTGTAGATGTACATAGAGGGGTTTCTTCTGTACCTTTCTTTTCTATTGTTTTTATCAGGAAGTCTCGGGCCAGTTGAATGAGTCGATGATAAGTCTGGAAAGTGTGACCTCCACCCATAGTCTGAAGGAAGAAGAACAAGAGGCAAAAATCAAAGAATTAGAGGGTGAGCTGAGGAGGATAGCATCTGACAAAGTCAATCTCCAGAGTCAATTGATGCAGGTCAAAGCAAGAGAAGGTAAGATATTTTATATACAGTGTATATACAGTATATATATATATATATATATTATATATTTATATATATACTGTATTGTATAGTGAATCTGTAAAAGGGTTGCATTGTCCATCTACTTTTTGAGCTCTTCTTTACAACTTGTGTTTAATTCAGATCTAGAGTAGTGATCCTGCACCACAAGTTACATATACTGGACTGTAATGCCTAGTTCCCGCTCTAAAAGTCTCATTTGTCTCATTTTGAAATTAATTTACAGGAGAACACAAGTCAAAGATTGCTGAGTTGGAATTACTTCTATCCAAACTTGATGAAACTGTGCACAGCCTAGAGAGTAAAAAATCATCTACTGAGGCCTTTGAAGAGACTTACCAGGCAAAATTGCAGTTGTTGGAGACACAACTTGACTCTGCTCGTGCGGCTCACTCTCAGGACAAGGAAAAATTAAAGAAGTTATCAGATGAATTAACAGAGGTAAGAATAAATTAACTACAACCTAGTTAACCAACATAATCACGTGACTCACTCAGGCATACAGTAATAATCTGGCTAATTTAAGCATAATAACAGGGCTAAATTTAGCTCATTAGCCTGGCAAAATTTAGCACATTAATGGCTGGGACACTAAATACTGTATATAATTATATTTGGAAAGTTAAACATGTAGTAAATTTATATTAAAAATCATAATACAATAATAATGTGCTGTACTATATATTACCGATAGTGTATGTACATTACATAAGCTCTGGTTTGGCTGGACACAAGTACTTGTTTACAATGAACAAGACACTTAGGTTACAAGATTGTGTACCAGTATAGTTTTATGAAGGAGTGTTTGTTCCATTTGTTCTCTGTGGATGTTTAATGAAATAAGTTGAAAGTGTATGAATAAAAAGATAAGTAGAAGATATGAATGAAATCCACCCTAATGCTATTGAAGAAAATTACAGTATCATTATAAAGAATGAAGACAAGGCTTAAAATGTGCTGGGAGAGATTCATGGATGGAAGTTAATTAGCGTGATATGGTCACTTGGAATGTATGATGATTGATAGGTTGACTGAGTGTTCATATTTCTTTCCCTGACCTTTCCACCATAGGGAACAGATAAATAGTGTGTGTACATTTGGTTTATGTGTGTGTGTGTGTGTGTGTCTGTACATGTGGTTTGAGTTTGTGTGTGTGTAACTTTGAGGACAATAGCTTAAACAATTAGCAGTTAATTGTATCTAAACTTGGTACTTAACCTATACGTCCACTTTACTGCGGCTGGTATATGGTTTATTGTATATTTTAATGAAAGTTAATGCTCCAGTTCCATCGTACCAAAATAAGAGTGGAATGTGGTTGGGATTCATTAGATTTTTATTTATTTTTTTATACATATGCTTGTCATCAAAATTTGCTTGCTAACTGCTTAGTGGTGTAAATCTCAAACATCTATATATTTTATATGATTAGTTTATGTATTAGATTCTGTTTTATCAGGACTTGAGCTAAGAAAGAATTGTCAATCCAACAGGTAAAACAGGAAATTTCAGACAGCAAACTTGATGTGCGTGTTTCTCAGAGGGAGGTCAAATCGGCCCAAGACACCATTTCATACCTTCGTGAAAAGACTAGAGAACAGCGTGGCCAGCTGGACGAAAAAGAGGTAGGTCCTTTAACTTTTCTTAGCGGGTTTATTTATTTTAGAAGATATTTGATCAAACTGTGTGTTTATATATTTCATTTCCGTAGAACATTAAGATTTTTTTTTATCCCACAGGCTGATATTCAGAAAGCAACGGAAGCAGCAAATGACTTACGAAAGACAATTGATCAACTCGAGAATGAGCTTAAAGCCAAGGAAGAAGAGTTAGACAGACAAAGGATTGAACATGAGGTGGGGTAATTTTTACAGACTTTCCTCATTATATTAGGTACTGTACTGTTTGTAATGTAATCAAGTTACAGGTTTTAGAATTCAGTTTCAAATTACTGTACCAGTAGAGGTGGTCCTCACTTTTATGTCAAGGCTGCATCCTGAAAACTGTGACTTGAATAAAAATGCAATATTTGAAACCCCAAATCCCCCTGGGTCTTATGTTATAAGTAGGGGTTTTGTGTAAAGGGGTGAATTTTGGTGCTGGGAAGGGCAATTTCTAGTAATTTTTTCTCACCTAAATGTTACTACTGTAGGTACTACTGATACATATATTTTGGTAGTCTTCATTATTTCTCAAAGCATACTCATGTAAAAGCAATTATCAACAACAGTTTGCAGAGATTATAGAACCTTGAGAAGAGTAAACAGGGGTAATGTGTGTAGAGCTTAATTAATATTAGATAATACTATGGTTGGTTTAGCCTTCTATAAGTCATTGTACAGTTTTCTCTAAGTGCACTTCCAAACCCTTTTTTTGGGGATGGGAGTGACTGGAAGCTTATTTAATTACATTTGATGTTTTTTATATTTTCCTTGGAAATTCCTTTACATATTCTGTGATAGTTGTGTCAAGCTGTAAATATTTGTTTCCTTCCAGCATTTCGTTTCAAACTTGGAGGAGAAAATTAAAAATCTGGAGGAGGTCAAGAAATCTTCAGAGCAGTATCAGAAGAAGTTGCGTGAAGCTAACCAACAAAGTGATAGTCTTAAGGTACAGTATGTAAAGAGGGAAGGGGGAGGCTAGTCAGACTACCTAGGGTGGGTCAGGTAGCTATTGTCTATAAATCCAGGTTGAAGGTAGTACAGTACTCTAGTATTTACATTTATTTCAGCTTTATTTTTATGTGTGTAATTTAGCTTTGAAACATACAGTAAAATTTGAATTTCCTGAAACTGATTAATTAAACATGACTTTCACTTTATCGAGTGGTGTGATTGTATAAGGTTGGTAGCAGTGATGATGGATGTGAAGAGAGAAAACTGAACTCCCTGATTGCCAATACCTGTATGCAGTGTTTTGAGAACTCTGAAAATTATTCCTACTGCTTTTTAGTTGCTTCAGTATTTAAGTTCAATTATTTTCATTTAATGTTTATTATTGTATTTTTCTTAATTTAGTTGGAGAAGAGAGGCTTAGAGTCTCAGATCCAGATGTTTGAGGTAACCAAGGAGGAAGTCAAACAAGAGAAGGTGGCCATGCAAGAGAAAGTCAATGATCTATTGGAAAAATTAAAGCATGCAGAGTTGGTAAGTACTTTGAATGATATATTTCTTTAAATTTACCTATTACTGTAATGATCAAGCTTCAGGAGTGGCTTTTAGGGACCTGACAGTCTTCAGGTCAAACCGGAGTAAAAATGATTGGAGGGGGGGGGGGCATGGCTAAACAGTGGGGTTCTGGTGGTGGTGACAAGGCCTAGGCCACCTTAAGTTTGTGTGTTGGCAGGTAATCTTTGACTACCTCAGGGAGTTGCAAGTCTGTCTTGACAACTATGAGGGTGCTTGGAAGTGAGAGGAAGGACATCCTACTTTAAAACTTGTTCCAAATTATGCCTGAAAGCAACTGGGACCACCATGCTGCCAGGTAATCTCGGCTAACCTATGCAAGCATGGAAAGTGGTCGTAAAACAGTGATGGTGATGATGATGACTTAACAGCCTCAATATTTGGGAATTTTATTGTAAAACATTCCAGTAGAGATATTATATCCTTGTTGAAATAGTAAAGGAGGAGACATTGGCTATCATTTACTGTACTACTGTATACTGTAATGTAAATTTTTGACAACAGATTGGAATGTAACTTGTATTTGTGGTATATATTGTATGAAATAGTGTTAGAAAATGCTCATATTTGTGTTATTTTGTAATATTTGATAAAGGTTCATCATATTTATACAGTTGACACCATAGTTATCTTAAAAATTTTCCATTAAGGTAATATCACAACTGAAGCAGGTGTGTACTGATCAAGATGAAGAGCTTTCTATCATGGAATCCCAGTCTGAACAAATCGCTCACCATGAACAGGAAATGTAAGTATGTTTGGAATTTTTGGACTTCTGGAAATAATTATACATAAGATTTATACAGCTCTAAACACAATATGATCTGTTAGTTTATATGTAAATCTTATTCACATTTAGAATAGATGAGAGCCCTCGACTAACACCCAGATAACAAACATTATTTTTTCAATTCAATTCTTTTACACCTACTTCAGATTGGTTGTGCTGTCTGTTCACCTTCACATACAGTAATGTATCATGTAATTGAGTATATCTGTTAATAATGCACTGTACAGGTAAAATCCATGCCGCTTATAAGCCACACAGACTGGGGGCCTCAAAATTCTTAACCAGCAACATCGCTTGGTCCATCCCTTCCCTGCCTCCTGAAACATACAAAATAAACGATTAATAGGTGGTCAACCAAGGTGTAAAGTCAACACTTACTCCCGAATACGTTAGTATGGCTTGGTTTTAGAAACAGAAAAAAAATACATTTTAGATTGTTATGGAGTTTAGCTGGATTGGGGCCTGGTGCTGGAAATCTAGTATGGCCAGTGACAGACAAGTAAAGGTCTGGTTACACAAAAACTCGATTAGCTCCCAGCCTTAAATGGTAAACGTCCACCTCTAAGATTCCTTTCTTGGCCAGATGTAGCCAAGTTAGAATTGTAACAATTGTTGAAATTAGTGTGAGCCACCAATGTTAAGGGCTAGCCTTAGTTGCAGCCAGTAGACTAACTTGGTAAACACATGAACTCCTTGACCCAATTCTGATATAAATTCTAGTTTTTTCTCTCATACATATTTTTCTTTTTAAAATAATGCTTCAATGGATAATTGAAGTCTATAATTTTTGGTAACATTATTTTTGCATAACTTTTAGGGCCAGACTACAGCAAGAGATTGAGAAACTTGAGGGTGATGTAAAAGCAGCCAAAGCAGCTACTAATGAAGAAAAATCACTGAAACTGTTCCAAGAGAGTAAGGTCAAGGAATTAGAGAGTCGACTGAATGGAGTGGATGAGGAAACGGATAAACAAATTGCCTATCTTAACAATCAGTTGCAAGAGTCTGGGAAGATCAATCTAGAACTTCATGAGCAGGTATGGTATTGTATTTCATTCAGTATATAATGTACTTTACCATGTTCATTTTCAGCGTCTTCCTTTTTTGTGGTCCACTGGCAAGTGTTAGGGGCATTGTGCATGTGCATTGTTCTTTAATCATTCTTCACATTGGTCTCCATGCAACAATTAGTAAACCCTCTCAATAACTGAGGTCTTTTTGTCCTGTATAATTAGCGGACTTGGTCAATAAGATCCGATGATGGGAACGTGGTATGCTATTAACACATGCTCAGTTGGTGCAACTTGCTAGAGGACAAAGCCAAATAGCACTGATGCTGGTGGTAATTACAGTACAGTATATCAAAACTTAAGTAAGTTAAACTAGTATTTCTGCTTATCACATTTTATTAAGAACTATTAATACACTGCCACTTGCCATTATGTAGTTAATAGACATAAAAGAAAGTCTCTTAATGTCTGGTGGTATTATGTTGTAAACAGTAATTTATAAAATATGTTAATAGTGTTTTAATAAAATATGCTTTGAGGAAAAATTAGTGTGTTTACCTTATGTAAGCATCAGTGTGTTTGGGTTCATCCTGAAAACATTGTTATTGAGATAGTTTTAATAATTTATTTTATTTATTTATTTATTTTATCTGTAATATCTGTCTTGAATTACCATATATTAATGCCAGGCTAGAATAAAGAACTGAACCCCCATAATGATAACCTCATACATCACAATAAAATGCTCAATTTCACTGTTTTGTTATTATTTCTAGTTGTTATTTCAACCTTTTTCTGTTGCTTTCTTCACTTTTCTTGCTTTCATCCCTCTTACCTTTTATCCTTTTATTAACAATTTTATTTATTCACCTGTTGATGTAGAAGAAAGATAAACTTTTCTTTCCTGTTATCTATATTTAAATTTATCGTTTGTAACAGATTGAGAACCAAGACAAGGAATTAAATGAGGCAATGATATTACTACGAAGTTTGGAGCGCAAGTATTCTGAATTGCAAGGTCAGTATGATCTTGCAAAGGAAGAATCTGCTGGCCATATCCAACATATTCACACTCTTAAGGACTCAAACTTCAAACTGACTGAAGGGCTAGAAGAAGCAATATCTAAAGGAGAACTATATAAGAAAAGGTGTGTATCTTATCATTAGGATATTTAAACATGTACTCTATTATGTAACTTGCCTTTCATATATTAGAAGAGTATCCTGTCTCATGTGGATACTTTTGGTCTGCAGTGCCATAGTCTTACTGCTGCTTGAAAGGATTATGACATAAGGGACTGACTACAGTACACATAACCGTAAACATACATATGAAGAAAATTTATATGGAGGGGTTGACCAAAAGGAAATTACCAGTGGTAAGATAGACTGAAGGAAAAGAGGAAAAATTACATGGCCAGAAGAATAAATAAACTGACACCGAATGCAGATGTCCCTATATTTATTGGAGATTCTTAATGGAGTTTTTTATATTCAAGTAAAATTATATCCTCCAATGCAAATTTCAAAAGGTGCACCCAAGTACTTTGAAGCATATACTGTGTTTGTTGATCTGTTTATCTTTAGTAATCTTTCATTTCAGGATTGAAGAAGTGGAGCAGACACTGATGGATCAGCAAGCTTTGCTCGATGATAATAAAGTGAAAACAAAAGGCACAATTGATCAACAGACTAAGCTTATCGACTTCCTGCAAGCAAAGATAGACCCTAAAAAGAAGAAGGTTTGTGATATATCACGAGGTTATATTAAATGTTCCACACACCACAGTAACCATGGAAGTGGATGAGTTGCCATATAGGAATGCATTATGTGTTTGGCAGAATTAGTGGATATGGTAAAGGTTTAAGATTATTTTACAACCAAATTTTGAATCTGTATTTGTATTGCTACTTCACTTTGGGCTAATGCCACATTATGTCATTCTTTATTAGTATTGTAAAATATACCATGCTGTTCTGAAACATCTGAATAGCTCCACAGTTCATATAACATACACATTCTCTATGTAAGATATCAGAAAATGTTGGAAGCACTAATTACATAAATCGCAATACAGTATTACGCTGCTACAACACCGCTCACAATGTTTATTCGACGTGGAGAAATGAGGCATAGAGTTCCGATCAAGTTTCAAATTGTGTTAGTGTGGCAGCATTAACTCTCACTCGTTTCAGAGTGCCGATCACTTGTTTCGAGCACGTGTGGTCGAACCCATACACGCGCAGGGCTGCCAATGCGAGGAATGCCTCAGGGGCCTTTTTGAAACACCTCGTTTGTTTCGCACAAGAATTGTAACAGTAGTTTATTTTACCAAGTATACGTGTGTTTTCAATACTAATTTTTAATATTTTAACCCTTAACTGGTGACTGGATCCCCCCTTTCCCCCATGTGCATAATTTGAACACGAAATTTCCACAGATGATGGCCATTGTCCCTACAATTAACTTTCACTGATGATGGCCAACATTTAAGGATTAAGCGATGCAAGGATTATTACCTCCAGGAAGAAACCCAATGAATGGTGTAATTTTGGACGAATTGTAAAAGATTTAGTCCTCCCATATTTTTGTCATCAAAAATGTTCATTAAAATATAATCATAAATTAGTACAGTGTATGATAGTATATCAGTCTAACGGAACAAGAAATGGGAGAAATAAACATCCACATGAGCACTTGCTTTGGGATAACCAACTCATGTGTGTACAGTAGTTGCCAGATATGTGAAACATGTGAACTTACTGTGATATGCTCACTTCATGCAGGTATGGTCTCTCATGTTACCTCATGTATTTTTTTTTTTAATATATTGTTCATACAAACATACTACCTTGTAGGATATAAAAGCATTATACACATATTTGCATTGCTAGGGAGGACATAAATTTGGGGACAGTAAGGCAGCAACTACCTCCCTCCCTCCCTCCCTACCTCCCTCCCTATTTCCATCCTTATGCTGTAAGGACTGTAAGTAGTGAATTGAAAAAAAATGCAGCTATTATATTATTTCAAAATTACTTAAGAGAAGTATGATTGAAGTAAACAGCAATGATCTATAAAGAATTAACTTTAATTTACAGAACCTGAAAGGAAAGTTATTTGGTGGTAAAGAGAACAAGGAGAACACAAGCTTTTCTATGCCTCATCAGTACAGGGAACTAGAAGACCTCCTGGTTCGGGAACGGATGACAAATAAACAACTTGAAGAACATCTGGGCAAGGCTCGTGCAGAAATTGTTGCATTGAGAGCTAATAGTAAGTCTTCCTCCAAAAGATCATGAAAATTTTATAGGTTATACTTATTTTATTAATTTAAGTCTAGTTAAGTTAGGTTAGACTGTGTGAAGTTAACAATGTTCTAAATATAAGGGTTGGTCATTCAAGAAATTTTGGAGAACATTTCATGATGAGAGAGTTTGGCTTTGAGGAGCAGATGAGGAGATTAGAGGGGCAAGATTGAATGGATGATAACAAATAGTGTAGATTTTGCCCTTTGTTTTGGCCATCCTGCAGTGCGAAGAAAAAATATGTAATCCTTGGTGACAATAACTGGTGTATTGCATATGAAAGGCAGAGGTGTGATGAACAGAATTGATATATAAATATAGTGTGTACTGTTAAAATGATTAAGAGTTATGAATTTCTACACTAATAAATTCCTTTCACTTGGTCATGAAAGTAATTGTTCCATGTGCCTATTGCATTTTTATATTTATTGCCTCCCTAGGTGGAACTTTAGACAACAGGAGTAATATGGGTACTCCTAGAACTGCACGCACACCTCTAGTGCCACGCAAACCTATGCCATCTCATACACCGCTACTACCTGCAACACCACAGAATAAGAAGGCTTTTCATAACATTGGTGAATCACCTGTTGTCCCACGAAGTGCATCAAAAACACGTATGAGGCATAATATTCCTCATAGGTAAGTACAGTAATACAGTACTTATAGGTTAGAGTTACGTACACCCTCCAAAAAGAGCCCTATCAGTCCTCTCTCCCATCCATGAACCCAGTGAATCTTATCTCTGTGAAACCAAGACATCACACATGGATGGTGCACTGTGTGTTGTCTCGGATTCACAGGGACATGATTCACTGGGTTTATGGATGGGAGAGAGGACTGACAGGACTTTTTTGGTGGGTGGACATTTTACCAAATATCCTTAATAACTCAGCATGCAGTATCTCGGAATTTCATAAACTGTAATTCGGCACGTATGTGGTCTCGGAATTATTATAAAATAACTCAGGAAATGCCGAGTTATATAAAATTATCTGAGTAAATCTTGGTTTTACTACCTGTTACATACGCTATGCTCTAATACCCCTGCATTGATAATGTGAGTGTGTTGCAGGTGGCAGTCAGGATTACAGATGCGTGCAGCAAGATGTGCTGGATGTCTGGACAGCATTCCATTTGCCCGCAATGGTGCCAGATGTCATGAGTGTGGTATTATTGCTCATAATAAAGTATGTGTATCACGTGATTATTTGTTAGTGAATTTTAAATTGCAATGAAATAGCTTACGTGTGTTGTTTTTGCATGTAAGAATATTTTTTTTTTTTTTTTCAACCTGACCTTATGGGAGTTCTGTTACTATTTTCGTTTGGCAGTGTTCACAGGAGTTGCCGTCTACCTGTGGGCTTCCAGTTCAGTTTGCAGAACACTACTCAAGGGGCTGGACTTCAGACTCGCCTTTAAAAATGCGTGGATCCCAATCTGACTCAGATATTTTGATTCAGGGCTGGTTAAAGATGCCCAGGTAAGTAACATGTTTTCAATACCAGGGAAAAGAAAGTCTCCTGACTTCGTGCATCTGTTTCATTCATTATAGCTATTAATTATGGGTAACAGGTGTGAATACCTAGAGTGATAGGTATCCATATATAATACAGTATTCTTAACCTGTATTTAGATACTGATATTTTTTCTAGGTCAGGAAAGGCATGTTGGGAGAGCTGCTTTGTTCGTCTTGAAGAGGAGGAAATTATGGTGTTTGACCATGAGCCAAGTAATGGTATGCAACCTCAATCAAGAACCAAACTCTCTCGACCTGGCTGTTTGACAGCAATAATGTCAGCAGTTCCAAGATCAGAGTTACCTAATACTAGCAACGTGGATCTTCCATATGTTCTTAAAGTAGGTGTTTATGATTCATTTTGTTGGAAATCTTGATAAAGTTAGTAAATTTCATAAAAGGCTGTAGAACACCATGTTATTAGTTTGATGCTAAATAGTGTTTATTAGAACAGTTCACATTTGCCAATCAACTCTTAATGAAATGGCTTAGTTTGCATTAATTTCACTTACAAATAAAACTGCATTGTGTTTGCCAAAAATGCTGTAAATCAAATTTTTCTACACTTGTGTAGATTAGCTGTTATTATCTGATGGTAGCTCTCCAAGCTGAACAGTCTCTTGCAGCCTGTTTTGTCAGGTTCTTATCTTTAAGGTCATTTAGTTTTCATTACTATAGTTGATGCAAAAACGAAAAATTCATTTTTCTAATGTCACATAAGTTTGAAATTTACAGGCTATTATTTATGAAGTTCATCATGCATATTCCTACCAGGACTTTGGGATATTTAAAATGTATTTTAACTTGCAGATTGAAATTCGTGCAAAGAATATGAATGAGAATTCAGATACACTCTACCTCATGACTACAAATTTTGAGGAAAAACAGTCTTGGGTATCTGCTCTTGAAGGAGTTGTAGCTCAAGTAAGTTGCTGGACTTTGATGTATTTTAATAAATGATTAACTGTTACAGGAATTCTTCTAGCCTTTGAGGAAGCACACACTACTCCCTTTAGTCTTACCAGTCAGATGGAGTGGGAGTAAAATTTCTTTGAATTATCCCAGTCAGTTCTGTCATAATGAGAGATAATGCTTGTCTGAGAGCAGGGGGATTTAAGAGAGTGGGAGAGTCTAAGATGGAGAAATAAGAGTGATCAGAAGAGACAGTAATGATGTAAGGGTTTGGAGGTATTGTGCAGAACATAACTGGTGTTTACTTATGTCATCCTAGTGATCAGGGATTCAAATTGGGTTTGTGACTTAACTGGGCGAGGTTATTGATAATTGACAAGGTGTCTGCTTGCAAGTCCATCTACATCTGTTCAAGAATAATATGTGAATATTTTACATATTGAAATTACCAAGGGTGATCATTTCACCTGAATAATATTTGAAGACATTACATTTCCAATTTGTATTGCTCTAGGTAGCTTAATCCACATGACCATCACCACCTCCCTTTTCTCTCTAATAGTATATATATATATATATATATATATATATATATATATATATATATATATATATATATATATATATATATATATATATATATATATATATTTATATATTGTACTTGTGGAGAATTTTAAAGGTAAGTATGCTATTATATGAATTGGATGTGAATTCTTAGCCAGCCTTATTTAAATACACCTATTCTTATTTTAACAGTTACCAAAGGAGGATGGAAATAACATTAACCAGACAGACTACATCCAGGTAGATACTCTGCTATCAATGGACAACCCTAATCCTCTTGATGTCAACACATTGGTTTATCTTAACAAGACGGTAGGTAATGATGTTATATCGTCATCATCATCGTTTTATGGCCATTTTCCACACTTCCATGGGTTACCTGATAGCAACTGTCCATGCTGCATGGTCCTTGAAGCCTCTCGTTGTGTCCTCCCCTATCACAACATAGTACATACTCATCAGCAATATGCCTCTCCTCAATACTCATTGTGTACAGAGCCCAACCAAATACAGAAGCACTCACCAGTTATACTGAACAGTGGTAACTTGGCTCCCTTATAATCAGGATTTGAGATGTGTGCAGCTTATTATCACCACTTTCACCCATGTATAATAGTTCGCATCCATGTCTATATTAAAGAACCACGGGGACATAACGCATCCCTGTCTTACACTCATATTTATTTCAACTGTTTCACTTTCTTACCCATTTACTGTTTCCCGGCTGTTCTCATAGAATGGCTTTACTGGAATTAATGGCTTTCCTCCCACTACATACCCTTGTAATGCTTACCACAATACTTTTCTGTTCACCCTATCATATGCCCCAAAAAAGACATACCCGTAGATAAAAAAAAAAAACTTAGGTTTAAATCTGCCAACCTTGTAAAGGTAGTATGTTTAAATTTTTCTTCTTGTTTTTACAGACAGCAATGATAGGGGCAGCAGAAGGGCTCTATTCATTTGAAGTAGATAAAAATGGAATCCTGAAATCCCGAGCACGTATTGAGGGACTGACTGCTGTTCATCAAATCCTGCTGGTAGAGGGAGCTCATGTTGCACTCTTTATTGCTGGTATGGAATTTCTTTTCATTATAATTTTCTTTAAGAACTGACCCAAATTAAACTGCATTTTTTGTCGGGCATAACCTAATGTTTTGTCAGCTTTATGAGTTATATACTGTCAAAGGAACTACAATATCGAGATTTTTAGTTAAATCTCTGTACAGTACAGTATAGGTATTTCTCAATGTGCAGGTTATGGGTCTATGGCCAAAAAGTTGAATTTCTGATAAATAATTGTTCTAAAAGTTGCTGGAGTTTGAAATTTTCATAATTAATTTCCCTGGTTAATTTTAGCATATTTTGTTGGTTAAAATTTTGCCTAAAATATTTTTATGGGTAGTTTTTGACATGCAGATTGAGGATATCTGGCCATAAAGATAGAATTTTGATTATCAAGTGATTATACAATTAATTATCAAAATTTCATACTCCAGGGAAATTTAATTATCAAAATTACATATTCTAGGGACAATTAGGGCAATTATCAGAATTTCAACATTTTCACCTGATGCAGTTGTTGTTTGAACATAATCTGGATTTGTTTAATTTTTTCCAAGAAAAAAAAATATTTTCTTGGTTATATTCAGGGATGAAGACCTTTGGTACTTGAAGGGCTTAGTAATTTGAATTACAGCCATCCCCTGATTTTCAGAAATTTGTTTTACGGAAATTCTCTGTAATGGAAATGGACAAGTAATGACTGAAATTTGATAAACGGGAATTTTTTTTTTTTTAAGCAAGGAGTCCTGTAATACAGCATTCATATCTTGACTATTGGTGTTTATTGCTTCCCCTTTCACATTCTTCTTTGTCTCCCTCTATCCATCTCCACACAGGCAGCAGGGCACTTCTTCGCCACCCACTCCCTCCTCCACCTTTCTCCACTCTCCTTTACCCTCCCACTCCTCTAATTATTAATATAAAATGTATTTTCTTTAAAAGGCTGTTGCTCTTGTTTCTGACTAATAGTGCCGCAGTGGAAGTTTTGCGAGAATGAAAACATATTTACATAATGATTTAAGTTCTTCATTTGCAAATTCATCATAAGTTAAGATTAAGTGTCACTGACAACTGTACATGAATACATTCTTTAATAACTCAATTGCTCATTTTTTAGGAACGGATAATTTGGTGTTTATGAATGACTTAAGGTCACTGACAGTTATAAGTGAAGCTATGCAACTGACAAAACCAAACCTTAGTCCTGCTCGTGTGGAACCCCTACAGGGTTGTCATCTCCTTGCTTCTGGGTCTACAAAAGCAGAAGAAATATTTGTGTGTGCTGCTGCTACGGATCGAATAAGGTAAAGAGATACTTACCTGTTCTGATGCCTTACTACTACTGCAATCTACTACCTCGATTTCTCTTGGCTGAAATCTTTTGATCACTCTAAGCAGTGTCTGTACATATTATAATGTCAAAACTAATAGATTTTTCATTTGTTTCTGTTTTCTATAGATTGTTTAAGTTAATGTACAGTAAAATTCCCATAATTCGTAACCCTCAAATTCGAAATCTAATAGTTTATAATGTCTTTCTGTTACAAAAGCCATTTTGTTTATATATTACAAACTTTATATTTTGTAAATTTATCTTTATTATATAAACATGGTAGTTTACACTTTTCCCCAAAATATCTATTTATATGAAAAGTACGCCTGACCTAATACCTTACTTTAAATTTCATTCAAAGGTACTACTTTACATGCTGATTAAGGATCTAAGTTCACAATTTAAAAATTTGACTAATTAGTGTTAATTAATGACCTTTAAAATGATTAAAGATATTTAAAGGCAATTAAGCTGTGCCCGTAGGTTTTAGATCGCCTTTATATACATTTTCTTAAAAATATAGACTATCTTTACTATATAAACACGTAAGTTTTCACTTTCTAAAAAAAATTCGTTTTGCGACAAAAATATGCCTGACCTAATACTGTACTGTATCTCCCTGTTTGATAACTGTACGGCTTTGAGCACCTATCCAATCCCATTTAGTTCAGAGTTAGATAGGTAGAGATATGTATTTTAAGAGAATGCAGAGTATATAAATACTTTTATATAGAGTTAGACTTCATTTTATTATGATGATGTCTTTTTTAAACATGATTTATATTTAACAGTATCCTTCTTTGGAACACCTTGGAAGAGAAGTTTACAGTGTGTCGGCAGTACAGGACCCAGGAGCCGTGCAGTTGCTTACATTTCACTCAAGCTTCTCTTATTGTTGGTGCTGAGAAGTTCTATGAAATTGACTTGAAGACATTTGATATTGAAGGTAATAATAGTTTTGTTTAAGATAATATGCTTGTAATATCTACATGCAAGACTTCTATACAAAAGCATAAAATTTAGTCAATCATAAATGAGTGTGTGTAAGTTCGGTAAATATCTGTCTACTGAAAATCTACTTTATGAAATAGTATATTTTAAGAAAGATTTGAGCATTCTAAATACTAAATTTAAGAAAATAGAATACTTTTCTTTTATTTAATTTTCCATATCTTACATGGTTGTTAATGAAGAGAAATTAGACAATGGGCAACTGACTCGGTGACTGTGTGTGGTGTGAATGACGAGTCTGGTTGTCTTCACATGAGTTTGAGGGGTAAGTTATATGGTCATTGTAGGAGAGTGATGATACTCTACTGTATATTGAAAGATTATTTGTAGACTTAATAACATTAAGTGTGTTTGTGAGTAGTGAAGTAAGTTAGTGTACAGGTATTTGCAGAAACTAATACCTGTGTAATATAACCAAACTGACACAAGAACTATGGTTTATTACATGCTTTTCTTGAACACATTTTCATGAGAATATTCACTTCATGTGATTATCCATTTTGTGGATGCCTCTTGGTCCTCAACTTCTTGCTTGACAGTTATGCTTTAATGTCAATGGGTAGAAGGCAGTATAGAGGAAAACCCAATGTTACACAGGCAAATACAGTATATAAACTGTTTTTGCAGTTTATTAATGCATCATTTAAAATGTTGGGTAGCCTAATCAAAATCAATCCAATCTTCTTTAAAGTCACAATATCTCTGTAAATATTTCATTGCTGCCTATGACTAAGTTTATTCCAGTATGGCAAAATGATTCCAATATTAACAGTTCTTTTTGTCTGAGAAGCAAATGGCCAACACAGTGGATGATCACTGTCGTGAACGTGATTCTGGATTGCAAAGAAAGGTGGTCTGGTAATTGGTTCAAGTTGTTAACCTAAACTGTTCAAGGATGGTTTTGACCAGAGGTGATACTTTGTCTTGCTGATATACATAGCATTTAGCTACAGTACTTGTAAGCAATAGACAGCTGCAACTCCACACTAATAATGTCCTTTAAATTGAAGAAGGAAAAAGGTAATCATTAAAAAAATATTTAAAGTTAAAAACATTATTCAATCTTAGTTCAAGTTTCAGGGTGTTATTATTAGGGAATTGCAGCCACTGATTATTTACCATAGAAAAACAGTGTTATCAATCAAATTTTTATCTCGTTTAAATTTTCAAACTCATATACGTTTTCCGTAAAATTCATAATTAAGAAATGAGTAAATCGGGAATGATATTTTCTTTTGCAGAATTCCTTGATGAATCAGACACCTCACTGGCTTATGCTATATATGGATCAGCTCAAATGTCTTCATTTCCAGTGGCTATAATGCAGGTAATTATTACAAATTATGTGATTTCACATCTAAGATACCTCACACCTCTTAAAGGGAATGACCACAATAACAGAGCCTTTATGTTATCCCATCACTACAAATCTTTCTTTCCCTCTCTTTTCCTCTTATCAGTTGTGCACTGAACTATCATGGTGCAGTCTAGCATAGCCAGATGACCTCGCCAAATGGGTCTTGTCATTGATGGATAAATGGATTTCATGAACATGTAAATTCTAGAGCATTCATGACAGAGAAAAAGGATGTAAATATTGGGAAAGTGTTAAGAGTTGACCAATAATGGTACAGTACTTGGATAAGTGTACCGTTGTTACCCTGATGAATAATAATAATATAGTATTAGAGATAGCTTGTTAGGTGTGTATTCTAAATTGTTTTTGTTTATACGTTCTACTGCTAATGTGTCTTGTGCGTGTTTTTCTTATAGATTTCCAAACCAAAGAAGTATGAGGAATACTTGCTGTGTTTCCATGAGTTTGCAGTGTTTGTTGATGCATGTGGACAGAGATCCAGGGAGCATGACATAAAGTTCACTCGATTACCAATTGCTATTGGTAAGTTTTTCCAAGCATTTTATGATAGAATTTGAATATATACAGTATTAGTAAGATTAACTGTTATTTGGAAAATTTTAGTGAAAGTCAATTTGAAGATAGTGATAATATACAGTATACAATTAAAAGTTAGTGATGTAGTACTAAGTGTTAATTCTAGTCGTATAAACTACTACCAGATTTTTCCAAAGCAGACACCTTTGATTGTCAGTGATGCCAGTTTTTCTGTCTCAAAACTGTGTTTGGACTAGTATCCTTTTTGAAGTACAGTATGAAATAATCTGAATATGCAGAGTACTGTCCCCTGACTTATCCCAACACTTCCCATGAGTTTGTTGCACTCCTAAAGCCATTATGCTAAAATCAGTGGACCAGTCTCGTAATTTTTATTGTCCTCTACCTTTTAGTGGGAAAGAACCTGAAAATATTGTGTCTGAATTGTTAACATGATATCTTGAGAACAAACTGAGGTTGTGTTAAAATATTGATGGACAATATTGTGCTTTATGTTGGCCTCCCAGTTGAGTTGTTAATCTGTATTTTCCTTTCTTATTTTGGGAAGTTATGACCCTTTTGTTTAAAAGTGTGGATGGGACCTACTTACACCAGGGTTCTTGGGGAGTTAGGCCATAAATTATCTTTTTCTTCTGGGTCACCATTGAATGTAGAACAGTATCTTGTCTTGGTGGTCATTGTATTTGTGGAGTGCTCTTCAAGTTGAATGAATTTGGTGATCAACATCAACTAAATTCTCCATACATAATCAAGTAGAACACACAAGGGGAAATTCTCTAGTATCTGAAAGTTCTTTTTCTCCTCAGTTTTCAGGAACCCATGCTTGTATATCATACATCAGAATGCTGTGGAAGTGATTGAAATACGTCCTGATTGCTTCACCAAAGTTTCGGCTGAGGCTGATTCAGACAGTGATTCAAGTCCACCTGTCAGAATATCTTCTAAAAATATGGCAAGACCTTCTTACTTGGGTAAGAAATTAAAATCAAATGAGAGACATATTTTATATTTCAAATACTGTAGTAAGTCATTCATTATTTTGGAATCAGTTTTGGAAAATTATGAAGGGTAAAGAACACAATTAAAGACAGGTATTGGGAATACAGTAAGCTAATTTGACATTGTGTTGCAGGCCAGAAAGAATAAGCCTATAACTTGGTCTATGGTATTGCTTCTAATAATGGATTTAGTAAATAATGACTTTCCAGTGAAAAGTAAATTGAACCTCCTGCCATGCTATTACTTCCACTGGAGGCAAGTCAGCAATTATACTGTTTATTATCCCCAATCATGAAAAACAAATATAATATGGAAGAACTAACTGGTTATTTTAAGAAGAGCTAAGCTAAGTTTAGTATTTTTTTTTTAAGTACCAAATTAAACATGATATAATGGTTGCACTTTTATGGGGGCTGCAAACAGCAGCAAGATAATCACAGCCCAGGCTGACATAATAGAGTAGATTTCAAGACCCTTTTAGTGACTCATGAATGACTTCAGTTTTGCTGTGAAGGTATTCAGTAATATGGTTTTTGTATCGGAGTGTTAGACATGCCAATATCCCAGACAATTTGGAGTTATAGCCTTTTCCAGCAGTAATTTGTGATGAAGCTTGTTCTATTTCCCATTCCATTATATTTAAGTGCATCCTAAATATATTTTGAATCTACACCAACAGGTCCAGCTTTAACTCCAGACAGTATTCTTGTTGCCTCAAGAGGTTCTGAAAAGCTGGAGGTTGTTCAGATCTCTGCAAATTTCCCAGAAGACATGGACCTGAACTCAACATGGGGCACTCTACCCTCCTTTTCTGTTAAAAGGTTTGTTTGAGCAAGTGTAAATGTAACGAATCAAGTCGCATCTCATTGATCAATTAGGTAGTGCACTTCATGGAGAGTGTTATTAGAATTTTGTAGATCTTATAACAAACAAACTGTGTGTATGCCAATGACGTCACATCAGGAGGGAACACAGCCACGCAGTTATTGCTCACTGCCTCCACACATGTACACATCCATGTTGTTCTTCATTTTCTTCTTTATAGTTTTATATTATATTTTATTTATTTCTAAGCAACATCGCTTATATAGAAGTGGAATAAGTGTTAAAGAAGTCTGTCTTTCCGAGACAAATCTAAGAGGCCAGCCTGTAGCACTTTGCATTGAAAGATTTATTAGAGGATCTTAAGGGTGAGTTTTAACTAACCAGAAAAACTTTATCTGGCACCTCTCAATCCCCGTAGGTCAATTCAAGTAGGTGCCAGATAACTGGGAATCTACTGGAATTGTTTGGTGAGTGCAACCCATGTTTCCATGTTAATTGCCAATGTGTTGCTTTCTAGCCCAAAATTTTGTAACCAAAAACCCTATGGTATAAACTTAGTACTGGAGCATTCCAGCCCAATGAATTTTGGCCCTAAAACCTAATCTAACGTCATTCAATATTGCTTACCAGAACCGAAAATGAATGCTGCTTGTGTTGTCCTAGCATTGTTGTTTGAACATGTTGATAAACAAAAACCTCTGTTATCTAGGCTCACTGGATGGCCAGTATAGAAAATGAGATTGAGTGCACTAGCTTGGCTGGCTGCCCAGCCAATGACAAACCATGACCAGCCCCATTTCACAAATGACACTATGAACTGGTTTATGTGTAATTTGGTCAGTGAATTGAATAGGAGTTCATTCATTGAGTTTTCATCCCTTAAAATACTATATTCATTAAATCAAATTCTTGTTCAGCTTAAGGGGAAATTACTATAACTTTTTTCTTTTTTTTCTTTTTTCAGGAATGACACAGACAATCTGTCCATGAACAGCATTACTAGTGGATCAAGTTCAGAAAACGAGTTGACCCGCTACAACAAACGTGTTCAGTTCAGTCAGACACAAGTTCCTTGTAAACGCTCAAAGTCTGGAACCTGAATCACTTTTAAACAGCTCTTGATGTTTTATTTCTTTTTTTCACTGTTAATTTTTTAACCATGCTATAATCTATAATCAGGAAAAATCATATGTAACTGTTTTGAATCTTTCTTTTCACTGTTAATTTCCAAAGTAGTATATATCATATTTTATGGCATACAGTATAAGTCACTTTTTTTGTCTGAAAAATTGCAAAAAAGTCACCCTGCATCCTATGTGTAAAGTAGCTGTCTCCCGCAGGCTAATGATTCCCCCAGATGCTGTCACCCATAGGCTAATGATTTCCCCAGTTGCTGTCTCCCATAGGCTAATGAATCCCCCAGTTGCTGTCTCCCGTAGGCTAATGAATCCCCCAGTTGCTGTCTACATTAGGCCAAATTCTACCTAGCCCAAATCCAGAATTAAAAATATGTTATTGCTTACTTAAACACATAATTATTAATTACAGTAACTAAAAAAAGTGAATAATTGTAAATATAAAAGCTGGATTTTTAACTACTGTACTGGACTGATGATAACCTAAGAAGGTTGGCATCCGTATGGCAGGCACCTAATTCTTCAGAGATATGCATTACTGTCTGTTAATGTCATACCTGCAACATTTATCTTTAAATCTACAAATACTTGTTACAAACAAAGATTTATAGATAACTTTCTTATCACATTTGCATCTGTTAACATTACTGGCAACATTGTAGACAAGTTAGACTAGTCACTGCAAGCACCAGGCCAAGCTGTGAGGTGTTGTGGTTGTTTCTCAACTTGTATTTAACTCAATTTACATGCACACAACATCCTGTATACATATTGTGCAAAAAAAGTCCATAGCAGAAATAATTGTCAAAGGTCAAACATGTAAAAGGAATATTAATATCTTAACATGTGAGTTAGCTGGCTCAGTGGGTGAGCAGGAGGAAGGTGCAGTGTGGGGGGTTGCTAGGGAGTTGGCAGAGGTATTGTCCCTGCTGGTCTGCATTGCTATGGCAAAGCAGGGAGTGATGCAAATGATGATTGTGTAAAACTTCCATTTGACTTTTATTTAATGGTTTTAGCTGCATCATTTTGATGTATATTGTATACAAATGGTTTGAAGTAACACAATTGTTAAATAACATAAGCAAGGTAGGTAGTATGGCTTATGAGTGCTGGGAAAGGTGGTGTTGAGAGAGTGCTTCAGCCTTTTGACTTACCATGTAGGCAGTAGCTTTATATGTGATGATAATATTCCTTTTTTTATCCGTATTTTATATTAATTTTTTATTTGTAATAATAACACGACTCATCACTATAGTCACACCCCATACCACTCAGGCCAAACTGTAAGTTATATTATAGCTGTTATTCAACTCCTAATTTTGGGTAGATACTTTTATTTTATTATTACTATTACATGCACATCAAGAACATAAAAGGAAATAAACTTTCTGTGTCGAGGAGGGGGAGGGGGTGAGAGATCTCCGCTATTCTGAACTGTCTCCCATATGTAACGAAACAATTGACAAATTTCATTGTCCAGTAGCAAAATTTCAAAACTACAGTACAGTATTTTTCGTTTTACTTTTATATATTCCTCACATTTACTGGTACTGTAGTGTATATATTAATGAAAGAGAACTATGACTACAGCAGGGAAATACACAAGTTTTTTCAAAAATATAGTACAGTATTCCTTGCTGAAATGGGGTTGCATCTTATGTGCCATAAAGTATAGTAATAAGGAAATGACTGTATAATAATAATATGTTCTAATGTACAGTATCATAAAATGTTTATAATGCTATGTTTTGTTTTATGTTCACAACAATATGGTCAGGGTTACAAGCACCACCACGCATGAAATCGAGTTACCACCACAGCAAGTTTCAACAAGGTTTCCTCTATCACAAAGTGTGTTGTATGTGGATGACCCAGCACCTGTTGTGAGTGGAAGTGAGGCAAGTAAACTCGAAGCTGGGCCATCACGGGGCTGTAAACGTCTGTACAGGCCTTGGGGCGCCGCCACCCATGACAGGGCCCCCCTGGGTTCGCCACCGCCCTTGGAAGGGCATTTGAGGGTACCGCAGCCCCTGGGAGTGCCATTGCTCCTGCAAGGCCCCTGGCATGGCTCCTGGGAGCATTACCACCCCTGAGAGGGCCCCCTAGGGATGCTGCTGCCCCTGTGAGGGCCCCTAGGGGCGCCTGGGAACCCTGCTGCCACTCCTAATTATCCCATAATCGAATAGTGGACCATATATATGATATCAGCATGCTCAGGAGTACGTATAATGTGATTTTCAACAAAATCTAATTTTGGGACAAAACTGTCAAAAATGTAAGCCTTACACCAGGGGTGTCAAACTCATGGCCCACGGGCCAAATGTGGCCCGCGGGATGACGGTAAAATTTATCATCCCATGAAATTATGAAAGAAGTAGATAGAATCATGTTTATTTTGTAAAATGAATTTTACATACTTAAGATCAGACAAACCCAAATGAGGTATTCCTCATAAGCTGGGTAAGGTAATCTGTGAAGCTGTAAACTTCAATCCTGCAAATATATGATATAGCACTTGTGTTGGCCCTGAAGAGGGTAATTAAAATAAGAATTAGCCCTCGAAAGGTTTTGAGTTTGACACCACTAGTGTAAGACTTACATTTTTGGTGGTTTTGGGCCAAAAATTAGATTTTGCTGAAAATCACAGTATGGGTACTCCAGAGCTTGCTGATTATGAATATGGGGTCCACGGTTAGATTGCAGAGTAATTCGTGGCCAAAATATCCCTTGAAAGATTTTACTGACATTTTTCAATGCTAATTACTCACAGTAGGGGCCCTTCCAGGGGCAGCGGCATTCCCAGAAGCCCTGCCAGGAGCCAAAGTGTCCCAAAGGCCCACCCAAGGGCAGTAGCTCCATAACGGGCCCTTGCAGAGGCGCTCCCAAATGTGGAGGCGACCCTAGGGACCCTCACATGAGCAACAACATCCTCAAGGGTCCTCCCAGGGTCAGTGGCGCCTTCAGACACCCTCCCTGGGTTATCAGCATCCCCAGGGCCCATCCCAAGGGTGGTGGAGTCCACAGGGGTCCTGACAAGGGCAGTGGCGACCCCAAGGAAGCTGCCAGGGGAGGTCACGCCTCCAAGGACCATCCCAGGGATGGCGGAGAATCCAGGGTACATCCCAGGAGCGACGGCGCTTCCAGAGGCCATCACAATTGCAGCAGTGAAACCCAGGGACCCTCCCAGGGACGGTAGCGCCCCCAGCGGCTTGATCGTGGTGTCGTACATATTGCATACATCTATCAATCCCTTACTTAACTGTGATTGGTGGATTAAAATGTAAATCCACCAAATTACAGCCAATAGGAGAATAGAGCAGTCAGTCAGCACAACACCCCAACTTATGTTTTCCTGTTAAATAATTATTCTCCTTTACATTGTTCATGATGTGAAAATACTGGAAATGCGATGGGCGGTGGTATATTTATTTGAAGTCATATATCTCCCATTGTTCTAAATAGTGAAAAAAACAACTGCCCCCAGGAGCCCTCCTAGGATCTGCGGTACGCTCAGGAGCCCCATGAGACCTACTAGTAGCGGTGGCACCAAAAGGGGCCCTTCCAGGGGCGGTGGCACCAAAAGGGGCCCTTCCAGGGGCGGTGGCACCAAAAGGGGCCCTTCCAGGGGCGGTGGCACTGCTGTGCCCTTCCAGGGCGGTGGCACCAAAAGGGCCTTCCAGGGCGGTGGCACTGTGGTCCAGGGCGGTGGCACAAAAGGCCCTTCCAGGGGCGGTGGCACCAAAAGGGCCCTTCCAGGGCGGTGGCACCAAAAAAGCCCTTTCCAGGGGCGCAGGGCACCCAATTCCAGGGGCGGTGGCACCAAAGGCCCTTCCAGGGCGGTGGCACCAAAAGGCCCTTCCAGGGGCGGTGGCACTGCAAGGCCCTCCAGGGCGGTGGCACCGCAAGGGCCCTTCCAGGGCAGGCACCAAAGGCCCTTCCAGGGCGGTGGCACTGCAGGGCGTGGCACCAAAGGGGCCCTTCCAGGGGCGGTGGCACTTCAAAAGGGCCTTCCAGGGGCGGTGGCACTAAAAGGGGCCCCTTCCAGGGCGGTGGCACCAAAAGGGGCCCTTCCAGGGGCGGTGGCACCAAAAGGGGCCCTTCCAGGGGCGGTGGCACCAAAAGGGGCCCTTCCAGGGGCGGTGGCACCAAAAGGGGCCCTTCCAGGGGCGGTGGCACCAAAAGGGGCCCTTCCAGGGGCGGTGGCACCAAAAGGGGCCCTTCCAGGGGCGGTGGCACCCATGGGGTTGCTCTCAAGATCGGTGGCAGACCCAGGGGTTATCGTAGCGCCAGGGGCCCTACCAGGGGGGGTGGCACCCCCAGGGGCCAAGCCATAGGAGGGCACCCCCAGGGGTAGTACCACCATCTGCCCTCCCAGGGTTAGTGACACTCAGGAGCCATGCTGGGGGCGGTGGCACCCCCTGGGGTCCTGCTAGGGGCGGCACCACTCCAAGGGGACCTCCCAGAGGCCCTGCCAGGGGCGGTAGCACCCCTTGGGGTCCTGCCAGGGGCGGCAGCACTCCAAAGGGACCTCCCTGAGGCCCTGCCAGGGGCAGTGGCGCACTCCCAGTGTCGGTGCCACCCCCAGGGGCCCTCTTTGAGGCGCCCCCTCCTTTGAGTCCTATAGCTTTCTTGGTCGTGGTGACGTATGTATTACATACGTCCAGCAATCCCTTACTTAACTGTGATTGGTGGATTGAAACGTAAATCCACCAATACAGCCAATAGGAAAACAGAGCAGTCAGTCAGCACAACACCCCAACTTATGTTTTCCTGTTGGATATTTATTCTCCTTTACATTGTTCATGATGTGAAAATACTAGAAATGCAATGGGCGGTGTATTTATTTGAAGTCATATCTCCCATTGTTCTAAATAGCGAAAAAAAATGCCCCCAGGAGCTCTCCTAGGATCTGTGGTATGCTCAGAAGCCTCATGAGCCCTACTAGGGGCGGTGGCACCAAAAGGGGCCCTACCAGGGGCGGTTCCACACCCATAGGCCATTCTAGGGACGGTGGCACCCCTGGGATTGCTCTCGAGGTCAGTGGCAGACCCAGGGGTTATTCTTGGGCATGTGGCACCCGCAGGGGCCCTACCAGGGGAAAATGGCAAACTAAGGGGACCTACCAGGGGCGATGGCACCCCCAGGGGCCCTACCAGGGGTGGTGGCACCCCCCAGAGGACAAGCCGGAGGGTGTGTGGCACCCCCAGGGGCCATGCCATAGGAGGGCACCCCCAGGGGTCCTGCCATGGGGGTAGTACCACCAGCTGCCCTCTCAGGGTTAGTGACACTCAGGAGCCATACCGGGGGCAGTGGCACCCCCTGGGGTACTGCCAAGGGCGGCAGCACTCCAAGGGACTTCCCTGAGGCCCTGCCAGGGGCAGTGGCGCACTCCCAGTGTCGCTGGCACCAACAGGAGCCCTCTTAGAAGCGCCCCTTCCTTGGAGCCCCATAGCTTACTTGGTCGTGGTGTCTTATACATTGCATACGTCCAGCAATCCCTTACTTAACTGTGATTGGTGGACTAAAACATAAATCCACCAAATTTCAGCCAATAGGAGAACAGAGCAGTCAGTCAGCACAACACCCCAATTTATGTTTTCCTGTTGAATAATTATTCTCCTTTACATTGTTCATGATGTGAAAATACTAGAAATGCGATGGGCGGTGTATTTATTTAAAGTCACATCTCCCATTGTTCTAAATAGTGGAAAAAACAAATGCCCCCAGGAGCCCTCCTAGGATCTGTGGTACGCTCAGGAGCCCCATGAGACCTACTAGGGGTGGTGGCACCAAAAGGAGCCCTACCAGGGGCGGTTGCACCCCCAGGGGCCCTTCTAGGGGTGGTGGCACCCCTGGGATCGCTCTCAAGGTCGGTGGTACACCCAGGGGTTATCCTAGGGTCTGTGGCACCCACAGGGGCCTCCAGGGGCCCTACCAGGGGAATTGGCAACCACAGAGGACCTGCCAGGGGGGTAGCAGGGGCGATGGCACCCACAGGAGCCCTGCCATGGGGGGTGGCACCCCCAGGAGTCCAGTCAGACGGTGGGTGGCACCCCCTGGTGCCAAGCCAGAGGGCACCCCCAGGGGTCCTGCCAGGGGAGTGGTACCACCAGCCGCCCTCCCAGGGTTAGTGGCACACTCAGAAGCTATACCAGGGGCGATGGGTCCGCCTGGGGTCCTGGCAGGGGCGGCAGGACTCCAAGGAGACCTCCCAGAGGCACTGTCAGGGGCAGTGGCGCACTCCCAGGGTCGGTGGCACCCGCAGGGGCCCTCTTAAAGGCGCCCCATCCTTGGAGCCCCATAGCTTACTTGGTCGTGGTGTCTTATACATTGCATACGTCCAGCAATCCCTTACTTAACTGTGATTGGTGGACTAAAACTTAAATCCACCAAATTTCAGCCAATAGGAGAAGAGAGCAGTCAGTCAGCACAACACCCCAACTTATGTTTTCCTGTTGAATAATTATGCTCCTTTACATTGTTCATGATGTGAAAATACTAGAAATGCGATGGGCGGTGTATTTATTTAAAGTCACATCTCCCATTGTTCTAAATAGTGGAAAAAACAAATGCCCCCAGGAGCCCTCCTAGGATCTGTGGTACGCTCAGGAGCTCCATGAGACCTACTAGGAGCGGTGGCACCACAAGGACCCCTACCAGGGGAGGTTGCATCCCCAGGGGCCCTTCTAGGGGTGGTGGCACCCCTGGGATCGCTCTCATGGTCGGTGGTACACCCAGGGGCTATCCTAGGGTCTGTGGCACCCGCAGGGGGCCTACCAGGGGATATGGCAAACTTAGGGGACCTGCCAGAGTAGTACCAGGGGCGATGGCATCCCCAGGGGCCCTACCATGGGGGGTGGCACCCACAGAGGACAAGCCAGAGGGTGGGTGGCACCTCCAGGGGCCACGCCATAGGAGGGCACCCCCAGGGGTCCTGCCATGGGGGTAGTACCACCAGCTGTCCTCTCAGGGTTAGTGACACACTCAGGAGCCATACCGGGGGCAGTGGCACCCCCTGGGGTCCTGCCAGGGGAAGCAGCACTCCAAAGGGATCTCCCTGAGGCCCTCCCAGGGGCAGTGGCGCACTCCCAGTGTCGCTGGCACCCCCAGGGGCCCTCTTAGAAGCGCCCCTTCCTTGGAGCCCCATAGCTTACTTGGTCGTGGTGTCTTATACATTGCATACGTCCAGCAATCCCTTACTTAACTGTGATTGGTGGACTAAAACATAAATCTACCAAATTTCAGCCAATAGGAGAACAGAGCAGTCAGTCAGCACAACACCCCAACTTATGTTTTCCTGTTGAATAATTATTCTCCTTTACATTGTTCATGATGTGAAAATACTAGAAATGCAATGGGCGGTGTATTTATTTGAAGTCACATCTCCCATTGTTCTAAATAGTGGAAAAAACAACTGCCCCAGGAGCCCTCCTAGGATTTGTGGTACGCTCAGGAGCCCCATGAGACCTACTAGGGGTGGTGGCACCAAAAGGAGCCCTACCAGGGGCGGTTGCACCCCCAGGGGCCCTTCTAGGGGTGGTGGCACCCCTGGGATCGCTCTCTGGTGTGAGTACACCCAGGTTATCCTAGGTCTGTGGCACCACAGGGCCTCCAGGGGCCCTGCACTAGAATTGGCAACCACAGAGTGGCCCATGGGTAGCAGGGGCGATGGCACCCACAGCCTGCAGGGGGTGGCACCTCAGGAGTCCAGGCCAGGAGGGTGGGTGCACCGGTGCTGCCAGAGGCACCCCAGTCCTGCCAGGAGGCACCACCAGACGCCTCCCAGGTTAGGAGGCACACCAGAAGCCATGTACCAGAGGCGATGGTCCGCCTGGGGTCCTGCAGGCAGCAGGACTCCAAGCAGAGACTTCCCAGAGGCACTAGGCGCACTTCCTGAGGTCGAGGAGACCTGCAGGCTCTGGCCCTTGAAGTCTCCATAGCTACTTGGTCAGGCTCCATACTGCATACGCCCAGCGTCCTCATTTAACTGTGACTAAGACTAAAACTTAAATCCACCACCAAATACAGATGAAGAGAGCACAACATAACACTCAACTTATGTTTTCTGTTGAATAATTATACCTTTACATTGTTCAGATATGAAAATACTAGAAATGCGATATGTATTTATTTAAAGTCACATTTCCCATTGGCACTTGGGAAAAACAAATGCCCCCAGGAGCCCCTCCCTAGGATCTGCAAGGTCAGGAGGCTCCAAGGAGACCTGCATTTCAGGAGCGGTGGCACCACAAGGACCCCTGCCAGGAGGTTGCATCCCCAGGCCCTTCTAGGGGTGGTGGCACCCCTGGGATCGCTCTCATGGTCGGTGGTACACCCAGGGGCTATCCTAGGGTCTGTGGCACCCGCAGGGGGCCTACCAGGGGATATGGCAAACTTAGGGGACCTGCCAGAGTAGTACCAGGGGCGATGGCATCCCCAGGGGCCCTACCATGGGGGGTGGCACCCACAGAGGACAAGCCAGAGGGTGGGTGGCACCTCGAGGGGCCACGCCATAGGAGGGCACCCCCAGGGGTCCTGCCATGGGGGTAGTACCACCAGCTGTCTTCTCAGGGTTAGTGACACACTCAGGAGCCATACCGGGGGCAGTGATACCCCCTGGGGTCCTGCCAGGGACGGCAGCACTCCAAAGGGACCTCCCTGAGGCCCTGCCAGGGGCAGTGGCGCACTCCCAGGGTCGGTGGCACCCGCAGGGGCCCTCTTAAAGGCGCCCCATCCTTGGAGCCCCATAGTTTACTTGGTCGTGGTGTCTTATACATTGCATACGTCCAGCAATCCCTTACTTAACTGTGATTGGTGGACTAAAACTTAAATCCACCAAATTTCAGCCAATAGGAGAACAGAGCAGTCAGTCAGCACAACACCCCAACTTATGTTTTCCTGTTGAATAATTATTCTCCTTTACATTGTTCATGATGTGAAAATACTAGAAATGCGATGGGCGGTGTATTTATTTGAAGTCATATATCTCCCATTGTTCTAAATAGTGAAAAAAACAACTGCCCCCAGGAGCCCTCTTAGGATCTGTGGTACGCTCAGGAGCCCCATGAAACCTACAAGGGGCGGTGGCACCAAAAGGAGCCCTACCAGGGGCGGTTGCACCCCCAGGGGCCCTTCTAGAGATGGTGGCACCCCTGGGATCGCTCTCAAGGTCGGTGGTACACCCAGGGGCTATTCTCATGAGGCTCCTGAGCGTACCATAGATCCTAGGAGGGTGCTCCTGGGGGCAATTGTTTTTTCCACTATTTAGAACAATGGGAGATATGACTTCAAATTAATACACCTCCCATCGCATTTCTAGTATTTTCACATCATGAACAATGTAAAGGAGAATAATTATTCAACAGGAAAACATAAGTTGGGGTGTTGTGCTGACTGACTGCTCTCTTCTCCTATTGGCTGTAATTTGGTGGATTTAAGTTTTAGTCCACCAATCACAGTTCAGTAAGGGATTGTTGGACGTATACAATGTATAAGACACCACGACCAAGTAAGGTATAGGGCTCCAACGATGGGGCGTTCTTAAGAGGGCCTCTGCGGGTGCCACCGACCCTGGGAGTGAGCCACTGCCCCTGGCAGGGCCTCTGGGAGGTCTCCTTGGAGTCCTGCCGCCCCTGCCAGGACCCCAGGGGGACCCATCGCCCCTGGTATGGCTTGAGTGTGCCACTAACCCTGGGAGGGCGGCTGGTGGTACCACCCCCTGACAGGCCCCTGGGTGTGCCCTCCTCTGGCTTGGCACCAGGGGGTGCCACCCATACTCTGACTGGACCCCTGGGGGTGCCAACCCCCCCGTGGCAGGGCTCCTGGGGGTGCCATCGCCCTTGCTACCCCTCTGGCAGGTTCCCTGTGGTTGCCAATTCCCCTGGTAGGGCCCCTGGAGGCCCCTGTGGGTGCCACAGACCCTAAGATAGCCCGTGGGTGTACCACCGACTTTGAGAGCGATCCCAGGGGTGCCACCACCCCTAGAAAGGCCCCTGGGGGTGCAACCGCCCCTGGTAGGGCTCCTTTTGGTGCCACCGCCCCTAGTAAGTTTCATGGAGCTCCTGAGCGTACCACAGATCCTAGGAGGGCTCCTGGGGGCAGTTGTTTTTTTCACTATTTAGAACAATGGGAGATATGACTTCAAATAAATACACCGCCCATCGCATTTCCAGTAGTTTCACATCATGAGCAATGTAAAGGAGAATAAATACCAACAGGAAAACATAAGTTGGGGTGTTGTGCTGACTGACTGCTCTGTTCTCCTATTGGCTGTCATTTGGTGGATTTAAGTTTTAGTCCACCAATCACAGTTAAGTAAGGGATTGCTGGACTTATGTAATGTATACGTCACCATGACCAAGTAAGCTATAGGGCTCCAAGGAGGGGGCGCCTCTAAGAGGGCCTCTGCGGGTGCCACCGACCCTGGGAGTGCGCCACTGCCCCTGGCAGGGCCTCTGGGAGGTCTCCTTGGAGTCCTGCCGTCCCTGCCAGGACCCCAGGGGGACCCATCGCCCCTGGTATGGCTCCTGAGTGTGCCACTAACCCTGGGAGGGCGGCTGGTGGTACCACCCCCTGACAGGACCCCTGGGGGTGCCCTCCTCTGGCTTGGCACCAGGGGGTGTCACCCACCCTCTGACTGGACCCCTGGGGGTGCCACCCCCCCCCCTGGCAGGGCTCCTGAGGGTGCCATCGCACCCTGGTACTACTCTGGCAGGTCCCCTAAGTTTGCCATATCCCTTGGTAGGGGCCCTGCCAGTGCCACAGGCCCTAGGATAACCCCTGGGTCTGCCACCGACCTCGAGAGCAGCCCCAGGGGTGCCACCACCCCTAGAAGGACCTATGGGAGTGCAACCACTCCTGGTAGGGACCCTTTTGGTGCCACCGCCCCTAGTAGGGCTCATGGGGCTCCTGAGCACACCACAGATCCTAGGAGGGCTCCTGGGGGCAGTTGTTTTTTTCACTATTTAGAACAATGGGAGATATGACTTCAAATAAATACACCGCCCATCGCATTTCCAGTATTTTCACATCATGAACAATGTAAGGGAGAATAATTATTCAATAGGAAAACTTAAGTTGGGGTGTTGTGCTGACTGACTGCTCCGTTCTCCTATTGGCTGTAATTTGGTGGATTTAAGTTTTAGTCCACCAATCAGTTAAGTAAGGGATTGCTGGACGTATGTAATATATACGTCACCACGACCAAGTAAGCTATAGGGCTCCAAGGAGGGAGCGCCTCTAAGAGGGCCCCTGGGGGTGCCACCGACACTGGGAGTGCGCCCTGTATTTATTTGAAGTTCTTTGCATGTGTGTGATATGTTGGTGTATTAGGATTGTGATTATAGACATCACAAAGTTTGACTAGGTATGTAATTAATTATACAGCTGACGAAGTGACAACCAGGGTTACCAACCATTTCCGCAGCTTGCCCATTCAGAGGGCATGTATTCCCCTACCTACAATTTCCAGACTATGACTGTTAGACATTTTCTAACATATCCTTCACCAGTTGGATCTCATAAAACTGAGTGACTTATAATTACTAGGAATTACAAAGACCTCATAATCAATAATATTCATAGAATTCTCATCACATTTTTCAGTAAGTGGAATAAAACAAAATATTTGAAAAATCACTTTAATAAGACACATAGGCAGATACCTATCACATCAAACAAGAAGTCCTTCACATCATTCCAGTAAGTGGCTGTGTTCATGAAATACCCGAATGGTTGACAGTTTTTAAATCCTTTTTTTTCCCCTAAAATTGTGCCTTAACAAATATTTCCCATCACCTATTTCAGTAAGTTTTTCTCAATTCACACACACTATAACAAAGTTTCATTATATGGAAAAGCAACATCACAGACTATTTATATGTACAGAATTAACTATCACCCAAAACACTGATATTCACTCGGAACTATTCAAAATACTTTGATTTTCTTCAGTCAAAGCACATTTATGACAGTATGAAATACAATAATACATCAACCTTTTTTACATAACAAAAGAAAATGTCTTTAGTTATATAAAGCAAAAGAATACATTCACTTAATACAGCAATGCTCCATCATTTGTTTTTCTCACAAATATGAAATACACACAATCCTACAAACAAACTTATTTTCAAGAGTATCATGGACAATGATCATCAGATCTACAGCTTGATATGGCAGCAGTAACAAGTTTATGAAAAAGCAAAAGATTTATATTCATATGTACACATTAATCTTAGCTGTACTGGTATCTACTTTATGATGGATCAAAATAACCAACTTCTTCCAGCTCAGTCTTAGTAATCAATATTTTAGAGTGGAATACAGCAATACTACTAAATATAGCAGACAAACAAAACCAATGATACATCAATAAATTCTTGGTCTAATGGCTAACTTCTTAAAGGCTGTGTCTAATTTTACCAGATGAATGCAATGTGTCCAAATATATGTGACTAACAAAACCCCATGTTTTCATGTACCAAAACTCTGTACCTAGTTTCCCTTACATGTCCAATTTTACTAGCAACTGTTAGTTTTCCTACATACAACTTTAGAGTTACCTGTAATGGAATTTTACATTTAGTGTTCCCTCTACTTAAATATGATATTTAATCATTTATTGTATCATGAACTGAATAGCTTTAATACCAATGCCAAGAGTGAGGTAGAAAAAGCTGACAACTCTTGCAGTCTACCCTAGAATATTCAGAAATTAAATACACAGAGCAAATGTTGGTCTATACAGTAAACATGTATACATTTACAGAAAAGTTTACCAATGAGATTTATATTGTATAGATTACACCTCTATATGAAATCTTTCTTCATAATTTATGTTTCAGGAAACTTATTAAAGTTTAAAAAGACTTGATAGTTTCAAAACCTATCTTTTTTATTTTTCAAATGTGACATTACAAAATATTTGACAGTTACAGTGGATCTGAAGAACTACAATTATTAAAACTGTTATTTATTGCATTACACCCAATATTTATGACATTGCTACAATGTGTATAACATGAAATTTATAGCTAATTACTTGCCATATCTTGCATATCTGAGAAAAAACCTTCCATAACTATCTCTCCACTCCATCTTTTTGATTCGCTAGTTTTATATCAGTCTTTCCCCTATTTCTCTATTAAACACAAATAATAAAAAGCTCTGACACCTCCAATTTCTCAAAATAAACTTAGGCATAATAAATGTTTTCCTGAAATACTGTCAATCATATGAGAGAACAAATGACCTTAGAAAGCTACAGTACACTGTTACTATTTCATAAAAAAATCTTAGGAATATTTATGATTAACTGTGTGGTTGATTCTGACTCACAGAGTCCATGAAACTTGTTATTCCTTTATATCCTTGTAAGCTAGTAGGTCCTACCCTGGGTGTACTCAGCAGGGAAGGTCAGCTTGTAGGTCCCCGTTCCACTCCAAGTGGGCAGAGTGCCAGCAATGGGGATAATATTCCATGAAAGGGACAGACTTACATTCTTGTGACCCCTGAAACAAGAACACCAAAATTAATACACCTGTATTTCAATTACCATCACTAAACAACAACTACAGGTGTCTGCAGAGGGAAGATGAAAGAGAGAAAAGTGTCTGTCTCTCTAATTTCTCAAGAGAAAAATGTATTAAACTGTTCAGTTGGTCATGAAAGTGTAAATATAACAAAGAAGCCAATTTACGTGGGACTGGATGGGGTTATTGGTGTTTCCCACACCTCAGAGCTGCACAGTCTATCATAGTGACCTTATTAAGTTTTCACGTATTTTTACTCTGTTTTTCATGTACAGTACCTCTATTTTACAGTTTAACATTTTCAGGTAATATAAAATTTACAACATTTGTTATTTACATTATAAAAGTGTATTCTGGATGAAGATATTAGGCCTTTAAATTCATATCTACATTCACTTCTAGGACAAAAAATTAGTTTGAATCAGTTGGGCTAACACTACAATTACACGTGTTCAAACTGTAATATCTTAAAAATACTAAACTGACCAGTTTGCTTAAATCACATCACATACACTACCATAAAAGGTTTACATGAAACAAAAGTCATAATTTATTTATGAATATATGCCCCTGTATATACTGTATACAGTAATTAGGTGGGTAGCCTTTGATTATCTCAGAATTGAAACCCTGCCTTGCTACTGTTCCCACCCTGTGGGTGGAAGTTAGAAAGGTTGTCTAGGTGTCTTTGCTTCAACATGCCACATGACAAGTGGGTCTTCAGAGCTGTACCCATCCTCTGGTCTCTGAGTTGGTGCCCTAGGTTTGCAGTGTTGAGCAGGAAGGGCATCTCATTCTGGTTTTACCCAACAGGTAATCAAGGCTAACCCAAGCAAGCAAGGAAGATAATTGTAAGACATTGATAATGATGAAAACTCGAGATATATTTAACCCTTAAGCCCCGAGTGACATTCCTCAACATTCACCTACGTGACCCCAGGTGACATTCCTCAACGTTCACATATATATATATATATATATATATATATATATATATATATATATATATATATATATATATATATATATATATATGTAATATATGTATGTATGTATGTATATGTGTGTATGTATGTATGTATGTATGTATGTATGTATGTATGTATGTATGTATGTATGTATGTATGTGTATGTATGTATGTATGTATGTATGTATGTATGTATGTATGTATGTATGTATATGTATATATGTATGTATGTATGTATGTATGTATGTATGTATGTATGTATGTGTATATGTATATATATATATATATATATATATATATATATATATATATATATATATATATATATATATATATATTTTCTTTATTTTTATGTCAAATTAGAGCATTGTAATTTTTTTTCCTCATACAAACACAGACAAGCAATAAACACAGTAATTGAGGAACCCCGTGAAAATGCAAGGATTTGTTAAAAAAAATCGACTTCAGAGACACGAATTTGTGAGGTCAGACTGTACAGTATCTCCACCAATGATATTAAAAACAATTAAATGTATAGTATTAAGAAAAGTAAAAATATAGATTTTTGTGCGTATTGTATAACAAGAGTGTACTCACAGAAGACCATTGCCATCATCCCAGAAGTAGTACTTGAGGTGTTGATTCTTGAGACTGACCAGTGAAGCATCTCCCCGCCTGATGATCTTGTCCCACAGGACCACCTGAAATCCCCAACTTAAGGATAACCACTTTTCAGAATTAAATGAAGGCACACAGACAGAATGAGTGGTGACATGGACCTCCTGATACAAAAAACACATTAAAATAAATTAAATAAATAAGTAAGTTAATAAATAAATAAAAACCTTTTGTAGACATGTCTAAACTGTCATAATCCAATTAGGTTACAAAGAACATAGGAATACAATGCAACTCTGGAATGAATCCATAACTTTATGTGCTGCAGTGAAATGTATAGATGTTCAGAAGTACCATTCCCAAGATGCAGTTACACCCATACATATTCTTACAAATATAAAATTACCTACACTTTGTTTTGGTCTAATATGGTGACCAATCCTTTCTCTGGCAACCTTTAGGGTTACTAAATAATAAAATATGTTTAGTAACATGTTCAGTGAGGTCTGTGAAGCTGTAAAGAGAAGGTGTGTGTTGTCTGGCTTAGAGGTCGATGGTGCTGTAGTATTGGGTACAGGAAAACTCAGGCTATGTCCATCAGTTTATTGATGTTGTGAGGAGAACTGTGCTCAAGCAGGGAGCGAGAGTGAGTGACCGTTCCAAGGCCACCCACCAGTATATATACCGGCTGATATGATATACGGTACAGTATTGTACAAGTTAGAAGTCGTGTCTTGATTAAAATTTCCACACAATGGAAAAAGCTACCCAGTTCAATCATTGCTTTCACCAATAAAAACTATATAATCTTCCCCTGACAACAAATGTGTTATATCACTAACCTGGTTAACCTTATTGTTGGGAGTCTCATACTCTGCTGTGAGGTAAAGAAACAATTGCTTCGTGTTCCAGTTGAAAAGAGGAGTCAAGTCAGAAGATAAGTCAAAGCGAAGGGCTCCCAGGTCATTTTTTTCTCTTGACACTGCATACTCTGGTACATTTTTCCTGTTGAATAAACAAAATAAAATGAAACTCAAAAGCTTCTCACTCCACTCCAATAATCAAGTACTGAATATATAAAAAATAAAACAATAAAAATATAAGTAGAATCTCTGTAATCTGGCATGATTTGTGATTGGCTGTCTTGGAATTAGTTCATGCAACCATTTGAAGAGGCTGGCATCCTTGCCCTCCCATAAATTTTATTTACATCCACCAGTCTAGGCTCTCAAGTGTTGTTTGGTATTGTGTGATTTTATTTTTTCTACTTTATCTTTTAACCCTTAGGCCCCGGGTGACGTTCCAGAATGTCTGACCAGCACGCCCCGGGTGACGTTCAAGAAAGCGCGCCTATTCCCGCCACTGTTTAAATGCTCAGCGCAGGTTATCTGGTTCCAGTGTGACTATTTGCCTTTCACACCACACGCTTGGCCACAGGGATGCTTCCTGAACATAATTACCTTCTTTTGTTTGTTTCATTTTCATTGTTTGTCTATTTTATCATGTTGTATCAAAGTAATATTGATAAAAGTGGTGTAGTTGTAGTGTAGTATTACTGGAAAATAATGCTATGATTATGTTATAAATGTTTTTATTTGTGGAATTATTATTATTTTATGCATTACTTGCTCTACCAAACACAAAGACAGCCAGACAGACTGGCTACCGACTGGTGAGTGTTGCCGAGCACATTTTTATGAAAAATTATGCAAATAAAATATTCTAAATGAATTATTTATAGCAAATAAGTATTAAGATCAGTAAATATATACATTATTGGCCACTTTGGGCACAAAGGCGAGCTAAAAATAGCTGCCAAGTGCCGAGTGACCACGAGCTTCAGCTGTCAAACCAAGTCTCCTTATCTCCCCCCCCCTCCTCCTCCCTCCGTGCAGCCAGGGAAGTTTCTAGAGGGTCAATATATAGTTTTTCTTACTTATTTTTTTTTTGTTTTATCATTTTAAATGGTTAAAAATTATTTTTGGAAAATTTAATTTTTCTCGATTTAACCCCACGGGGGGGGGGGGGTGCTACCAGCAGCCTAACCCGGAGCTTAAGGGTTAATATGGGCAGCAGTCACTGACCCACATCGGAGCCTGAGGGGCAAAAATGTAATAATAATAATTCATAATAAATAAAATTTATAATTAAAAAAATATATAAATATAAATAATAAAATAATAATGATAGTAGCAACAACAACAACAACAACAACAACAACAATAATAATAATAATAATAATAATATTAATAATAATTATAATAATAATAATAATAATAATAAAGACATACAAAAATGAAAAAAAAAATCAAGAGTGAGAAACAATTGAGACCCTGCAATTGTATGTAAATGAGGCAGAAAGTTAGATCAGCAACTTGGTACTTGGTCACAATTTTTGTGATGCCATATAGCAGCAGGGTCTACCATTAGACAACACATTATGCTTCCAATATCTTCCCAAAACCTAACCTAACCTTAACCAAAACCTAACCAAAATGTAACCTAGCCTAATCTAACTTAACCTAACCAAAGCCTAGCCTAGCCTATCCTAACTTAACCAAATCTAACCTAACCTAGATGGTAACATTTTAACTCTTGGAAAAACAGCTATGTCTCTCATAGTCACAATCTCAGAGTTTGTAGAGATAGCATCAGACCTGATGGCAGCGCGATATTTTACGTGAATTTACCACCTCAGTCATTACCAGGTATCCATTTGCTACAGAGGTGGTATTAGAAAAAGTTGTTGCAATTGACGAGATACAACTTTTGGTGAACCCAAAATGGTAAATATTCGTCCATTCACTGTCCTCAGGTTTTGGTACGAGAATATTTTGTGTGTGTGTGTTTTATTACTCAAATCTGACCTTCATTACTTGTGTAAATTAGCCATTTTGCAAAAAATTTTAGTTTTCATTTTTAACACAAAATGCTAATTGGCACAAAAATGGAGGTCAGATTTGAGTAAAGTACACCAAAAACTATTCTCGTACCAATGGAACCAACCTAACTTGCCTAACCTAACCTAAAAGGAGGAGAACAAGGGGAGGCAAGTGACTAAGTGAGGAGCATAGCTTCAGTAAACATGGTGGGAACAGAAATATATGCATAGAAATTTGTGATATAAAGTACAGTACTCCATTAATATTGATTTGCACAATAAATTATATGAAGTCATGTTTAGTTTTTTCTAGAAAGTGAGTCTGTATAATAATGATAAGTGGAAACTTGTGGACAGCCAATGGCTGAATATTAACCCCAAAAGTGCTCTACTCCAATTGGAAGTGAAACAACAATACTACCCCAAACTTTGCCTAACTTCCTTGACGCAATTTCCCTCATCCTTCAAGCCCTACCCACTACTGGTGATTTATGATCGTAGATACAGAAAAACTAAAAAAAGAAAAATAATTAAAATTGGAGTATTATTATCGTTTCAGTCATCCAGCAAATTTTAGGGTCAATTTAGGATAGTAGCCAGGTTTGGTTAGGTTAGGGAGGTTAGCACCAGAAACAAAGGTCAGATTCGTTTGAATCACAACAAGAACCATAGGAAAAACATATTTTTATGGAAAAATCGAAACCTGGCTCCTATCATAAATTGACAAATTTTAGGATTTTAAGTTTTGTTTAGTTTAGGTTAGGTTGAAATAGTTTTTCCAATGGTTTTTGGGGTCAATTTAAAGTCATGCACTGGTCTTTCTCTCGCTGTTATAAATACTGTATGTATTTCGTAATGTTTAAACAATTCTAAGACATTTTTCTTTATGATATTTCCACCGGAAATTAAGGATAACCGAGACATTAATTTTTCAATATTATTACATTCGCTCGGTCACAAATTTTGCCATGTCTTGTTTACTTTTGGCGGCGTAGGTAATATTGCACCGGTCTTTATTTTAATATTAAAAATAGGTGTTTCCTTTGGTATTTGATGAGTTTCGAACGAATTTCATATTCATTTCTGCTGGAAATCATTAGTTTTTTTTAACCCCCCCCCATCATAACGGAAAAAGTTGGATTTTTTCGAATAAATCACAAATAAAATACCAACAAAACCTAACCTAACCTAACCAGGGAGGCTCCACCCCCCTGGACTCCCTTTTGTTCATACCCTCACATCTTACCTTAATCTGAAAAACAATAAGGTTCATCTGGGTCGTCAATGTCGTCAATGCACATGCGCTGTAGATGCTTAAGAAGCGAAGACGGAGGTAAGGAGCGATGCGTGAAGGGGTGTCAGACTCTGCCAAAGGTAAACAAGACATGGCGAAATTTGTGACCGAGCGAATGTAATAATATTGAAAAATTAATGTCTCGGTTATCCTTAATTTCCGGTGGAAATATCATAAAGAAAAATGTCTTAGAATTGTTTAAACATTACGAAATACATATTTATAACAGCAAAAGAAAGACCGGTGCAAGACTATAAATTCACAGTTGTTTTGGTGTTTTGAATTTCCGGTAGTTTTGTGTTTGTGCACACAACTTTCCTACCCCAAATCTATTATCATATTCGAAAAATGTCTAATTATAAGATAATTTTCTTCTATTACATCACCATTGCAAATGTATAATAACGGAGCTAGCGCATCCCAAATCTTTCTCTATTTTCTTCCAATAATCTTCCACCATTACCCATTACCTCACCTCCCGCACCGCGTGTTTCCTTCGTAAATCGTCACACGCATGCATTCCCGTACACGTCACGCCGCCAATCAAAAGGTTTTTTTTTTTTGGCCACCAATTAAAATTTGTGGTTTAATTCGCTATATTTTTGGCCCAATCAAATTTTATTTTTATTTTGGGTCTCATATTTCGAAATTCAAATTCATTTCTGACCATGGAAGTCTGCGATGGGTGTCACTTCAATTATTAGGAATTGATTACGTGTTTTTGGAAAAAACGAGCATGCTATATAATTTTTTAGATCTCATGGTGTTCTCCCGACGTCAGTAAAGTGTCCTAAGTGTAAGAACGAATGTAAATATCGTCAAGACTAACATATGTGGTGTATTGTGGTAACTCGTTCCTTATTTCCAAGACAAAGAAGAGACGTTGGTGTTTGTACGCTGTCAGTGATTACAAAAGAACATTTTTAGAAAAGTGCCATTGAAGTTACTTTTATTTATGAATCATTGGAAGAAGCTGCCCGCCTACACCCCCCGTTAAGCGAGAATCAGAGTCAACAACCTGCACTAATCTCAGATTCCAACGACGAACCAGAACCAGGCCAATAAGGTAAGAAATAAGTGATTCCATCATGTGGTGAGTTAGTTAGGTTAGGTCAGGTTTATGTTCTTCTAGTGTTTTTTTTGTGTATTTTGTATTCGATTGGCCATTATTTTTGTCGGAAAACGCCCCACACAAAACCCCCTATAACTAAAAAACGGGCAATTTCCAACGGAAATGAAGGTCAAAGCCAATCAAAACACAAAGATACACTAGAAAAGCATAGTTTTGACTTTCTCACAGAGTTGTGTGCACTGATGCAAATTTACCCAATTTCAAAATAGGTGGATGACCGAAACAATAATTTTACCACAATTAAAAGAACATGTGGAAATTATGAACGTAATCGAACTACTCCTTCTGGTGGTATAGTACTGTTCTCAGATATTACCAATTAAATTAGTTATCTTTCTCAACAGATCACATGACTCATTTATATCACCAAAAGCTCTTTAAAGTTATACTCACAGAACAATATTGGCGGCGTTGATAGTGACAGGCGCGGTGTAGTTGATGAAAAATGTGGAGGCAAAGCACAGGAAGGTTAGTGCTGCTAAGGTGCTCAGGCTGAAGGCGCTCACAGCATTCACCCGAGACAGGAATGTATGCATCTTCTTTAATATCTGTATCAATACGTGGGTAGTGAGGTATAATCTAAACCCAGCTGGCAGGACACCACTGATGCCGCTACACGTCAGAGTTTTGTTGACGTGTTACTGGTGCCTCCTGCCGCCCGCCACCTCAACCTCACCCGCCAGGTTTAAATTCTTACTTACGTCTATAAATATCATAGTCTTTTTTTTTTTTTGGTAGGCGGAATGGCGCTCCCTCACTATTTCAAATATGAGAACAAATATGAGAAAGAATTATTAACTGTTTCTTTTCTTTTAGCTTCAACTGTGGCAATGCTAGCCTATAAACTTTGGGACATTGAGATTTTGCAGCATGATTATACATGTATATAATTTGCTGCCCACAAAATTGTCAGTTGGTAAATAAGTTGAAAAGGTCTGGGAACAAACTTCTGATCTAAACATTCACCATCTAATTACGATACAAACCCAATGTTGTGCTGCCTAGTCCATCCATATGTGCTGATGTGTGTAGTGTAATCACTCCAGTTGTTACCTATTTGTATTGATTGTACTGAATGTTATAGTATATCCAATGTAATGAAACTGGATATATTGTATCTTCAATCTTGTAATATATTCTAATATCAAGTGCATATGGCCTCAAAATATTCCTGAAGTGGTCAGATTTAAAAAAAAAAAAATCCTAAGGGCTTACAGCGCCCCCATGACCCCCAGCTGTATGAGCTCGCTATGCCCTTCATTGTCCCACCCGCTTCTGAGTAACATTTTTAAAATGCGTTCCCTCACTTCTTCATTTAGCATTACACCACTGATCATACTGTAGGTAACCTTTTTGTCGGGTCACTGTTTCCTCACTTAATCGGGACCATTTACTTTGCTTTATTGGGTCCATTTTACCTCACTGTCGGGTCAGTATTACCACGCAAGGAACACCACTTCTAACAGTGTAGAAGGACTAAAAAGGTTCCAGATGCAGATTGTGAGCGAGGTCAAGTCAAACTCACAGACATTTACCATTACACCACGACACCTCAGTTACCCAGAGAGATTAGAATGCCTGCAGTTGCCTAGCTTATACTCTGGACAGGCAAGGGGTAACCTAATTGAAGTTTATAAACATCTCAGTTTTTACTTTTATTCTCTTCGCCACTGATTGGCTCCCATTTACACCCAACCCCTATTGCTCATAAATCCATCCAACCTATGTTTGAAGGTATCCAGCGTATTCGAGTTAATGATGGTGTTTGGTAACTTGTTCCATTCATCCACTACTCTATTTCCAAACCAATGTTTACCTACCTCGTGCCGAAATCTAAATTTGTCTAATTTAAAGCCATTGCTACGAGTTTGCTCCTGGTTGGATAGTTTGAGTACCTTTGTTTCACCATTGATTAGCCCTGACTTCCATTTATAAACCTCTATGAGTCTATCATATCGCCCCTCACTCTACGTCTCTCGAGGGAGTGCAAATTAAGATGCTTTAACCTGTCTCTGTACTCAAAGTTCCTAATGCCCGGGATTAGTCTTGTCATTCTCCTTTCTAGGGATTTTATATCCATTCTGTAATACGGTGACCAGAATTGAATTGCGTCATCCAAGTGAGGTCTCACAAACACAGGATATAGTTTTAGGATAACCTTTCTAGTCTTGTAACTAACACTCCTTTGTAGGAACCCAAGTACTTTATTAGCCTTGATTCGATCAAATACACATTGTTTACTTGGCTTAAGATTCCTACTTACCATTACTCCTAAATCTTTCTCAGTCGGATTTCTCTATAACATCGTTGTTCATCTGATGTCTGGTTTCTCTGTTTACATCTCGTAGACTAAGTACTTTACATTTGTCCACATTGAATTTCATCTGCCATTTTTCAGAGTTGGTGCCTGGATCTGCTGGACTGGTGCCCGAATCCGCTACAATTGCAACAAGGATGTCTAGACCAGGTACTACATTCTCAGTTCGAGATATCCTTGGCACTTCACGCTTGGGGTTTCTCAAAAGGAGTTTAAATAGGTTGTTGGGTAATTCCAATATAGCTAACCAAGTATTAGCAGGTCATAGACCACAAACTTCTATTCAATATGAGAAAGCTTGGAATCTTTTTCAACAATTTATCAAGTGAACAACTCCAGAATCATTACCGGAAACAGTTGTGTTAGAATTTTTAGAATTTCTGTTCAGAGTTAAAGGCCTTCAAGAATCGACAATTGCATCTTATAAATCAGCGTTGGTTGACCCGCTGGCTTGGGGTTTTAATATTACTTTGAATCCAAGGATATATCAAATGCTAAGATCGTCCTTTTTCATTCAGAGACCTCCTCGACCCAAGAGAATCCCACCTTGGTCTCTGGAAAAAGTTACTAATCTTCTTATGGGGCCTTATTACAATATAAATCTGAACAGGGATAAATTACTCCAGAAGGCAACTTTCCTTCTAGCAATAGCAACAGGTATGAGAATCAGTGAACTGATTTCAATTTCCAATAATCCATCATTATTGGTATTTTCTGACAAGGATGTGATCCTTTTTCCTATGGAGATCCTAAGAAAAAATGAAAGGGAAGATTTCCAAGCTCAACCTATTAGGATAAAATGTCTAATGGATGAAACAAGGGTTCCTCATTTATTGTGCCCAGTTAAAAATCTTCAGGGATGGTTAACCAGATTCCCTAATCGAGGCCCCTATGTTTTCTCAAGGGATGGTAAGAAATTATCTCCTAGTCAAATGACAAAATCCTTATCTCAATTAGTGAATCAAGCAGACCTTGGCAAGAAATTTTTAGCACATGACACTAGGAAATATGCAGGGTCTGTGGCCTTTCTGCAGCATATGAGTCACAGTCAGATCAAGGAAATGGGCTTTTGGAGATCTTCAAAAACTTTCAAAGACAGCTATCTTCATCTATCTCTGAAAGATGCTTCAAATGTGGTGGTGCTGGGTTCCCCTCTCCCACCTAGTCAATCTCCACAACCAGGACCTTCTTCCTCATCAGAATAAAGTGAGTATCCTTCTTGAGTAAATTAACATTTTACCTTCCGGTAAATGTTCCTAATTTTGGAAATATTCTAAACGGTTTATAACATAATCTGGACCTAAGTCAGCAGAGCCTTGTATGGAAAGTCACCTCCCTTTCCACCTCCTGCTCGGGTATTCTTGCCGAGCGTCGCATTCCAGCTTGAACAAAAAGTCGTTTTTTTCTAAAAACCAGTTTTTGTGATATAGCTCGGAATGCGACGCCGATAACCCGCCCATCTCCACTCCTCGAGAGTTGACTTTTATTTACTGCTCGCTCTGAGGCAAGAGATGAAGGTCATGATGCGTATGGTGGGGGGTGTAGGAGGGGGTTTTGAGAATTGCAATTAAATGCCAGGTAGCGACGTGTCCTCCTCATATTACTTAAGTAATTATTAGATGTTTTAATTGCCTGTATGTTGGCTAGTAATTAACATACCTAGGTAACATTGCTTAGCGTCACATTCCGAGCTATATCACAAAAACTGGTTTTTAGAAAAAAAACGGCTTTTTGACTTTGTTTGCACATTCTGTATGAACGAATGTGTGTGCAGGCAACAAGAGTACAAGAAAAAGCAGAAAATTAAGTATATCTACCCCAAATTATGAGTTGATCAATAACATATTTCACACCTCAGCCTCGCCCACTCTGAGTGCTACTGAGTGGCGAGTCGGCCAGGTGCCTCTGCTACACACTTACATGCCATCTTCATGGATATTATTCCTCATTATCCCTTGTTTAAGAAATGATTTCTCATTTCATTTTATGTGGTAGACCGTCCCACCTTGGGAGGTGTCCCTCATATTTCATAAAAGTGTTTTACTGAACAATGTTGTAGATAGAACACAGCCCAGTCTTACTCCGTCTAACCAATTAGTTAAATTCAATGTTTACTAACACTGTAGCTACCTGTTGCCAGTAAATATTCTATAAAATTCTAATATCACTTCATTAATGCTTATTTTTTCAAAATCAACAAAGCAGATATAAAAATTTCTTTGGACCTCTAAAGCCCTTTCACTCAAAATCCTCAAACCAAATAGTTTCTCTAGTAACTTCTTCCTTTCTAAATCCATTTTGCTCTTCAAATAACTCACTTTCTATTTTAAGTTTTATTCTAATTAAAATCATGTTTAATACAACTCTGCAGGCAGGACTTATTAAGCTTACTGTTCTAAACTGGGTGCACTCTAAGGCTCCTGGCTTCTTCGGTAAAAATACATATACAGCAGTAGTGATATCTCCGTTAGCCAGAACAATTGGTGCAGAGCACTTCTGGGAACAACTCTCAAAGCGGAGAAATCCCTCATCCCCATAATCTTCCGGCTAACAGAAAAATGTTCACGGAAGTTCCAGAAATTGCCCATTACATCATCTCTTGAGCTCTGAAAAATATCCCCCATCCCTGGAATTTCCGGAAAATGCGCACGATTTTTATCTCTCAAACCCAGGAAAAAACTCCCCCATCCCAGGAATTTTCCAGGTATCAGGAATATATGCCAGAAAATATGCCCCTCAAAAAATCATTCCCAGAGCTTTAATTTTCCGGTTAAATTCGACTTTGGGAACGATTTTCCGAGAAAATTTAAATTCCGGCTATCAGAGAGTTCCAGGTTTGAGGGATTCTGGCGAATGAAGATCTTACTTAGATTTTTTTTTTAAATCACTGGGAAAGTCTCCTTTGAAGCACTGTATATAGAATTACATAATTAGTCAGCCATTTTAGTCCATTCTTACCCATTTGTTTCATAAATTCTGCTGGAAGCTGATCAGCCCCTCAAACAAGCATGGACAAGTGATACATTACGTTGAGGTAGTGGGATGCTGGGTAGGTTGATTCAGGTTAGAGTGAGACCCAAGCGTAAAGGCGGTTCATGGGGTCACACGAGTATGCTCTGTGAACCTACTGTACAACCGTATCAGTTTGTATGGCAGAGGAGAAATTAAACGATAAATGTTCAACTTTTTCTTACTGTTCAACAGCATTATACAATAAACTGTGTTGCATTAACAGTGGGAAATATATAATTAGAAAACAGTACAACTGCCTCCGAAAAGGTTTAGTTGATCCTCTGAAGGATACACCATGACCCTGTTCCAGCCTGTAAAATAATCATTATGATATCACAGAGGTTAGACTGGCAAGAATCATCAATATCCTTTCAAGAAGCAAATAAATAAACTTTTCATTATTAAAAAATTTAGAGGGAATTGTTTCAATGATTCAATATACTGAGCACTTCAAACTATATGTATACATACAGGTATATACAATTTTTTCTTCTGCAGTGGTACACCAATCCAATCCTTAACCTCCATGACCCAAGACCTACCTGACCAGAACTTTGCTGATTCAAGATACACATATTTTATAATAAATAATAATTCACCATTCATTTCATGTTAAAAACCTTGAAATAAGCATTGTATCAAAATCTACCATGATACAAAGTCAAAACTCTGGCTTACCAAATTCTGCTCACAAAACAACTACAGTACACTGGAGTATTGGATGGATCCTGTGTGGTTCTGAAGTTTGTACGAGTTGCATCCTCCTTATTGTCAAAGGTTCCAATAGTGCTAACATGAATCAACTCAACCTAATTATGTAAAATAAACCAGTTAACAGAACAGTAGCCTCTGTACACATGGTAATGTGCAAGAAACCAATTTTATGAATAATCACCACCTGTTGGCATTTTGTATTACTGTACTTAAAATAGATCATTCTGTATGAGTAGTTTGTAATGCATAATCAAATTTCAATTTATATATGAACTGCTTTGTAAATAAGAATTTAGGAAACCGGGAACATGATGATTCACACAATTAACAAAAATGTCTTAAAACAGAAGAAAGTGAAGGAAGGGATAAGTTAACAGGGGTGAAATAGTTCTTTAAGGTAAGTTGATCAAGAATTCTCCAGCTCTTACACCTACAATAGACTGTAAAGAATCTCAGATAAACTCTTATTTACAATGTGCATTATAATCAATACATTACAGTATAATAACATTTGTGAAATAACTATTCAGATCAGATACAATGTACAGTAGTACATGGGTGCATTCATTCTATGATAAACCTGAACTAGATGAATACATTTATTACACACCCACTCTCAACCCCTGTTGGACACAATGCTCAAAACTCCTGTACTTTCTTTCTCTACCTAATTTTCCTTCTTTATGACATGACTAAAGCTGCTCGCCAGCCTCCGAAGAACCGGTTGGACATGACAGACGGATTCCACTTTCTTTGGCGACTCCTTTAAAGTTACGTTGGGTCTCTGGCCTGATAGAAAAGGATATACCCAGTTTCTGATGACTTCTGTATTTCTGACGTTAGGCCATAAAATTCTTCCATAACTGAAGGATCAATTTTCTGTCACAAAAAAAGAAAAAAAAAGAGGAAATTTATAAACTACACAACAAACACACATACAGTACATGTACAATAAAACATATAATAGGATTGAGTATAAAAGCTTAAAAAAGTTAATATACAATACATTTGTGGGTATAAGCAATATCAAGGGAAAATATTATTTTAATTTGCTTGAAAAGGGAGGAAAAAATTCATCCCCCCAAATAAATTATCTTCAAAAGAATATACATTAATTGTAGTAATTTTCATCAGTGGAACCAACTACTAAACAAACTAATTGGGGGAAGTAAAATTCGATTCATTAATGGTTAGCAATAACTTTAAACAAGAAAATTTTCCTCTCAAAATACTCACATCAACAGCATCATCATCAAAGAGTAACCAGAACCGGTGCGACTTAACAATTGCTATGTAGTGTCCTCTATTGATACCGGTGCCACAGTGAACCACTACAGCTGCTAGGTCATACAGGCGGTCAGGGTTTACAGCATCTGAACTCTGGAAAGTAAAATATGTGTAACACTATACAGAATTTAGACTATGTTTATCATTCTTATTATGAAGCCTCAATGAAATATGAACAGTGATTGGGACATCATAATCATGAATGAGCATGCATCGCCAAGGCAACGATGTCAACAAAACCCATCATATGGCACAATGAGTTGTTAAATTAGCAATTTCGTCACTAGATTTAGCTCGTTGAACAGGCTTTGTGTGAAATATAACAAAGTCTAGGACTGCTTTTAGTATCCTGGTGGTCCAGCGGTTAGTGTTCCCCGGTCACAGTCATGGGCTAGTGGGCCGTGGGTTCGAGTCCTGGCGGGTTGAGGTGTTGATTGTATGTAGAAGTCCGCGTGCTATTGGACTAATGAAATATATATATATATATATATATATATATATATATATATATATATATATATATATATATATATATATATATATATATATATATATATATATATATATATATATATATATATATTGGTCCCTCGGTTAACGAACGGTTCGATTAACAAAATTTCGGTTAAAGAATTAGCTCCCATAAGGATCTTCAATTCGGTTAACAAACAAAACTTGATTAACGAAATCCTTACGACAAACACGTTTTGTTGTGCGCATCAGCTGATCAGCTAGTCTGCCAATACAGTAATCGGTTCTATGTTTACATTCGTTTCCAGTGGAGTAAATATCAAGAAGGTTGTGCTCTTTAATATTTTTTGCATTTTTTATTTAAATTATTAGTTTTAAAATTTAGTTAATATATTGATAATTTATGCAGTACACGGAACTAGTTTTTTGTGCGCCCATCAGTCGCTTGACTCACCCGCCAAAGCGTCGGTTTAACTTTGTTTACAGTGGAAGAAACATCGTGTTTGTTGCTCTCTTGAATACAGAGTATTTTTACGTTTTTACATTAAAATTATTGGTCATTCTGAAATTTAGTTAACATATTGATAATATATAGCGCAATGCACTGTTGATTTAAATAATATAATCTGTAATTACAGCTAGTGAACATAAAATTTTATTGGTGAAATTACTGCATCAAGCATGGGTCCAAAAGACGACGATTTCTCCTCCATCCCCACTTCCTTCTCTTCTCCCTTCTCCTCCACCCCCACTTCTAATTCCCATCATCATCATCAACCAGGAACCTTCTACATACACACCTCAAAGTAAGTGTACTTTACTGCATTTTGTTTATACTTTGTATGTACTTTTCTGTGAGCTGGAACCAATTACCCAATATCCCATTGAAATAATGGATTCGGTTAACGAACGACTCTGTGGAACAAATTGTGTTCGTTAACCGAGGGACCTGTATATATTTATAACACAAACAGAAGGAAAGAAACTCATTTTTTTCTCCATGGCTTTCGACTACACAGTTGAGGTTGATCAACCCCACATGTTTAACTTTATTTATTTAATTAATGTAAGATAGCTTTTTTCTGTAATATATATCTGTGTCGGACAGGACAGGAATGTATGCCACTGAAATCCATGTTCAAGAGCTCCTGGTTTTATGTTGATTTGGTTATATATGAAATTCCAGACTCAACCCTATTGCAAGGTGGGGATACCTGTACAGGAATACCTTGGATTAGCATAAAGGATCGTTCTAAATATTGAGAAATATTGGGAAATTTTCCTCATAAGAATCAAAATGATATTAATTGGAGATGCATTCCCCAGAGCCTGACGTCAAACCTTATACTTACAGGACCTACGAGTTACTTGAAACTGGCACAGAGTTAAAAAGCTTAGCATGAAGCACAAGGCTACATGGAAAACAAATATTTCATTGCACAAAAACCAATATTAACAGATTTATATAACAAGGGAAATAACTTACTGTGTCGAAGACACGTAGTTCTAGTGGAAAGACAACCCTGTGAGAGAGTTTTAACGTGCGATTATATTGACCCAGAAACTGAAATCTTTTGAGGTGGAGGACGAGTATCGTTGGTAGCTTCTTAACTCTGGTGCGTTTCTGGAATATAAATTAATGTACAAAAAATTATAATTGTTGTATTCATACGAGATTTTACATTTACTTTATTAGTTGCCGGAAAAGGTTGTACAGTATTGGATACTATTTTTTTATCTTTTTGCAAGAGACATTGAACTGTCACTTATTACGATATTTTATTTTAGTACAATATTATAGTGTTTCTCTGTACAGTATTCTTGAGTCTTTGACTGTGTAGTGTTTTGAGCACGAGTGAATTTGTTATAACTGGCATTTTTTACAAACAAAAGACCAACATTATTATTATTATACGGTAAACTCTCACTTAATGTTTGGTTTCGTTCTTGTAAACCACGTCCACAGAATCAAATTTTCCCTTAAAAAATATATAAAATACTATGCTTATTTTATTCCCAGCATCCTTTTGTCCCATAAAATACATTACATATACAGTAAATAAATTCAATAGAATTTTTACAGTAAATATTTATTATAGTGACATGCAAAAGATAAACAAACTAAATTAATGTTTAATTAATAAAATAAAATAAATTCTATTGTACAGTACTCACCAATGAGCCCTAATCTTGTCTGTGTTGGTCTGGATATTACACACTGTTGTGGGGGTTAGGCCCAATGCTACACCAATTGTCCACAGCACGTTCACCTTTATCAAAATGGTTTAAAATGTCCATTTTTGTAGCAAGGCTTATGGTCTTGCATTTCTTCTTCACAACACTAGCATCACTACCACTTGATAGGCACTTGGAAGCACTTTGATGGGTCACAGTACAGTATTTGCAGCAAAAACATTTAAATAGGCCCATATGCTGAGAGGTCTTAACCCCATATTCTGTGCACAATACAAAGTACTCCATGCTGGGTGACAACGTTACAGCGATGTTATAACAAATTGGGCGGGTCATAAAACAACGTTGATGGAATCATGGGCATCTAAAGATCAGCAATGTTGTCTGGGATAATGTTGAGTGATGACTTACTGTATTTGCATTTTTCCATAATCCTTCCTGCCATTTTTAACACGACTACACATATAATTTTCAATCTTACTTACAGATATACAGTGTAAGAAACAACTATATTCCCAACTTTTGGCAAATATATCACGGAAAAGTCTAGCCATCAGACTTGCACACACACACCTGTGTACATCGTAAATAGTTGGCAAGCCTGTGGAGCCCTGGAAAGATAGCCAGTTACATCTTTCATTTGCAAAATCACTTTTTCCTATGATCATTCATTATTGGCTGTATGTGCTCATATTCCACAACTGGAATAATAAAGTCACAATTTTAAACCACCATTCATTGAACAACCCAAAGCTTATATCCAGTCAGGCATACCAATACACTAGGTTTCAATATTCATTGGCCAAAGCTAGGAAGATACTTGGTTCTTACTCTGTACACAGTTTTACATTGTGGAATACTGCTAATGTTACAAGAGTGAAATATCATAAAAAGGGGGATTTAAGTCCTTGTGAATGTTAGTATTTTTAGTTAGACACAGTGCCTGATGAGTCTTACAATGGAGAAAGAAGTAGTAACTCTCCTCTGACATGGAATACCATCCAAAAAACAGAACTTTAAAAAAACAATAAATCCATAATAGAGAGATAGATAGATAAATAAATAGATAGATAAATAAATAAATATGACTGAAGTATTACCTGGTGTTCTTGGAGGGAGCAACAGTTTTCACATTGAACTGTTTCTGCACTAATGGTCTCGGTGGAGAAAAAGCATCGTAAGCAGTGTGTGATACTTGTGTTTTGGTGGACCTCAACTGATAAGTTGTTTAACACCTCATCTGTGCTTCGAACCTGCAATATATTATAAAATAATACAATCTTAAGGACAGGATAGTACTGTACTATACATGATATAGGGCAATATACATGTTAGAGTATGAGACAAGTCTATAAGAGGTGTTATCTTTCCTCAAATTAAGCCATCTGGCGCTCCAGCAAGAAGGCCTGAGTACTGACAGGGTTGTGCCAGTGTTACATGGTTGGCATCTCTCCAAGCACCTTGAGGAGTATGATGAAAAGCAGAACACCGCCAACAAGTTTCTCCTGATACTAAACAATGCGCCATCACACCCGCCTTCGATAGATGAGTGGACTGACATCATCAGTGTGATGCTTCTGCCCCTTAACACCACCTTCGAGGCCTACTACTAGAGGAGGTTGATGAAGCAGCTGTTTGAGGTGACAGATGGAGAGGGAAACCCAACCATCAAAGAATTCTGGCATAGCTACAACATCAACAAGTCAGGGGTTAATTGGTGAATTACTCTACCACAGTTATCAGGTTAGCACATTGAGTGTAAGGAGTTTCTCTCAGCTGAATGAAACTCTAGACATGAGCCAGAGTAAAGTGCAACACTACAGTACTCCTTAAAGGGTTAATGTTTCAATTAACAGGGAAGCATTTAACAGTTGTTTCATTAATTATGTTTTCATATTTAATAATAAAAGACAATCAGCTAAGGAAAGCCTAGACTAGCCAGCAGTGCTTACGTAGCACAAACTTGGCTTGGGGCTTCCCTTGTTGACCTTCTCTATGGCCATCATTACCACCAGAACTGTTCCTGACATTTACATTACTCAATTCACTCATCATTAATACACAAGAATCGCTAATGATTAAACAAGAATCTCACAAAACGTAATTACAATGGGTTATATAATCCAAGGTCACTGCACCGCTCGCTCATTCAAACTAACTACCGTTACGCCGTAAACAAAAAACACTCGGCGGGTCGACGGATAACAAAAGACTGTGACAATGCTCGCTGTCCACTCAACAATGACTCATGAAACTGGTAATGAAAATAGCTATTCTTGAAAAGCTGGAAATTTTAAAAGTGACGCAAAACTTATGAATCGTGAAGCTAAAACTCACTAAACTTGAAATCCTACTATACTGTACATTTCTCATCATTTCTCCCTTTAAGAAGAAGTGGCACTTTGTGAATTAAAACACCAACTGTTTATTGATCAAGTTTAGGTAAAGTCTTTGAAAGGATGGTAATGAAATAAAGATAAATAAAAATAAGTAATGACTCAAGATTCAGCCGATTCTACAATGGATGGACTGAATGAGCACAATAGTCACCATCCTGTACTTACAGCTTCACAGTTAAGACACTTGAGTTCTCTGGTGACAACTGCCTGGAAGATCTCATGAACCCAGGTATTATCTTGTTGCTGGTTGTTCCCCCCTCCACCACCACTGTCCTGTTGCCCACCTAAACCTGCCTGCTGATCACTCTCTCGCCCTGTTGTCTACTTCGACCGGCTAGTTGTTTTTCTGGAATAGGAACAATCAAATATAATGGATATGTTTGCATACAATTTTGCTGGTTCAAGCTGCTTTTGGGTACAGCCTAAAGGCAACGGTAATTGGTAATTCAAATGCATAGAAAGACTAATGGCAAACTTTAAATATTAGACACTAGCTTATTAGACATCTCGAAGGTCGTGGAGGCCACCGACCCTGTGAAGTGCTCTTTCAGCTGAACAATACCCTGCAACTTTGTGGAATGCACTTTGGACTTCACATAACCCCAAAGAAAAAATTGAGCGAGTTAAGGTAGACAGAATATGCATGTCTCTACCCAGCCAGAGATCTGGCAGCCAGGCATCAAGGAAGGAGCCTCCGTAACCCCTGAGATGTTAAAAAAATGTGTGGAGGGAAATTGAGTACCACTGTGGCTTAGACCGTGCTATGAATGGTGCACACGTTGAATGTCTACCCTAACATACTGTACACTGATGTACCCATACACCAAATGGAACTTACCCATGCTGACTATGAGCTGTGTGCTTATTCCCATTTGCATAATTAAATAAAAATTTATAAGGCTTCAAAGTCATTTCATTTCAATGTGGACTCCCTGTACAACTATTTATGGTATACCATCTTGGACAGAGAGGGACTCTATATGGTACATACCGGGTAGCTTATAATTGGTTAATATGTACTACTTGGAGAATTATAAAGCATTTCTCTTTGTTTTTATTTTACTGCAAAAATTTTCTGTGGATATATATATATATATATATATATATATATATATATATATATATATATATATATATATATATATATATATATATATATATATATATATATATATATATATATATATATATATATATATATATATATATCATTTGCCGGCATATAAGACACACTATTTTACAAGGATATTTTGTGGATTTTTGCATGTTTTGTCATACAATTATTGAAAGTGATTTTAAAGTGGTTTTATGTGGAAAACATGATTTTGTGCATGTAAATACAGTAAAGCCTCCAATAACAATGGTTCAACCAACAGCATATTTAAGACCCTAGTTAATTTAGGACCCAATTCAGTTTCGTCCTTATTTCATTACGTATTTCGACCAAAATATACCGTAATAAATATAATAAAATTCCATTTTCATATAAATAATAACTAAATCCTGATATGTATTATATAAAAAATAAAAATTAATGTAAAAAAATTAAGAGCGCCTTATGAAAGCTGCCTGGCTAATAGTGATAAACAACAGTCGGAGCTTGGCGGGCCTTTTGTTTTCATGCATCTGGAACAGGGAAAACTTACAGGTTTCTTTACAGCATTTTTCATCCCTATTCAGCATGAGCAAGAGCAAGTGATGGTAGTGTTGGTTCAAAAGCTAATAGAAAGTGTATAAGCTTAGCCGAGAAACTAGATGTGTTAAAACGATATGAAAAAGGTGAGAGGTCTGTGGATATTATATGGAGCAACGAACATATTTTCTGAAGTGGATCCATTAACAGAACAGAGCATTAAAATTTAAATAAATGCAAATGACCTCTACATAAAGATGTATAATGAGAAAAGAAAGCAGCTGTGCAAGGTTCCTTCGACAGCTTTATTATTCGAAGGCATAAACCATCAACTTCAGCTACACCTTCAAATTCAGCATCATAAGCAGCTTCAACATCAACTTCAGGAACAGTTTCAGCAACAGCTTCATGGAAAGCTACAGTTTCAGGAACAGCTTCATGGAAAGCTACAGCTTCAGCCAGAGTTAAACCTGATGACTTCGTCATCTGAGTAAAAACTCGCACAATATTCATTGGCTGTCCTTACGTTTTAGACTTTACCACCATTGGTGAGTATAATTTTTGTTTTACATTCATAAAATATTATTTAAAACACATCTGAACAGCAAATAAGTGTTGCTTTCAAATTCATATGTAAACAAATGACGATATGTTTTCACATGTACACACTTACTGTTCATACGTTGGTGTTCCCAATCGTCTCGCTTTATTTCTTTACCATTAGCGGTTAGCTACTTCTAGTGTTCCATTTATTAACATTAAATAACATTACATAAAACATACAAACAGGTATTAAATTATTTTATATTAAGTTCACTACAGCTACAACCAGGGTCTTATTTTCTTCAGTTTCTTATGTAGAATCATATTCACTCACGAAAACAATGCCGTCTTGTCTCCTCGTGTGTGTTTTAATACAGGTATTCTATGTATTATTATTGAATTGCATTGTTCATTTCACATATATAAACATTAATTCAATCAAATACATATTCAGTAATAAACAATAATGAATCTTTTGTACATATTCTTAAAAAGATAAATGACGTGGTTTCCTTAAATGCGCATGTATATGCTGCCGTTCCCAATCCATCTCTTTTTTTCTTTGCCATTTACAGTTCAGCTTTGCTCTTGGGACAGTGTGTGCATTTAAATGAGTTTCAATAAATGAATAAAGTTACATATATCGAGCCAAAAATAATAGTTGAAAAACTTTATGTAGACAGAGCTTGGATGGCTAAATTTTATAATGACCAATAATTTTAATACTGTATAAAAAAAAATGCACAAATATTAAAGAGCAAAATTTTCTTGATATTTACTCCATTGGAAACGAATGTAAACATAGAAGAGATTACTGAATTGGCCGAGTACCTCCTCAGCTTATCAGCTGATGTTCAAAACAAAACGCGATTTTCGTAAGGATTTCGTTAATCGTTTTTTTCCGTTAACCGAATTGAAGATTCTTAAAGATGGTAATTCGTTAACTCAACTACACTGTCTCCTATATGGTAGGTACAGGTAACAACTACACTGTCTCTGAAGATTATGAACAAAATTTACATACAACCTGGTAGACTTACCTATGATAGTTTCATTGATGCTGTCTATTAACTGAACAAAGAATTCGTGAGCATCTTGTTGCATATAGTTGTCAAACTTAACTGTTGGAAAAGAATTTACATATTAGAGAAAGTAAAAATTATCAAACAAAACACATTATTCATTTCACATGGAGGGAGTGGTAAAAGTTGATCTTTGGGTCAAAAGCATAGTACATAATTATAAAGTAGTGAGCTTTTTCATTATTATGTCATCATAAAACTCGTGATCATTGGATACGTTGTCGTCGTTGTCATCAATGTTTTGCGGCTATTTTGCATACTTAGGTGGGTTAGTTGTGATTACGTGATGGTAGCTCTCCATGATGTGTGTGTGGTCTCTTGCAGCCTCTCTCATAATGTGTTTCACTCAGGTCATTTCTAACAATTTTCCCCCCCCCCCATCTCATTCTTGGCCTACTCCTAGTTCTTCTCCCCTTCACACAGACTCATACATCTCACGACCCAAATAGTCTTATCCATTCTATTCACATGCCCAAACCATCTCAGTCTGCCCCGATGCAAAATTTCTCCAAACTTTCAAAGCCCAGCAGCCCTCCCTCTTACATAAGCAGCTTCTTCTCTTCTCATAATCATCTTCAGGTTAACACCATTACACCAACATGGAGACAGGCAAGCAGGCTGGCTGCTCAGTTGTTCACCTTGATAAGCAAACTCAAGATCTCATCAGGGGTTGATTGAGGGATTATTTTCAGGAAAACTTATTATTTTAAGATAATGTTTTATTAACCTGGCACCAAGTGAACCTAATTAATATAGGAATTATGGTGAAATTGTAAACTGTTATAATAAAATGGGTAATTTCTGTTGGAGTCCAGCCATCATTCCTACTTCCTTCACACACAATTCCCTTTCCACATCATTATTTCTTATTTCAAACTTACTATTTAATATATTGTATAATTTCATTGTTTCATTGATGTTCACCCTTGTACGTGTATTTAAAGAAACAAACTGAAATACTTTATCATATGCAGTTATGTTTTATGGGTGACTCAAGCATCTCAAATATACAATACTATAGCTGCTAATACTATTCGCAGAATTTGACAATTTGCAGGGTTCCGTGGAACCTAACCCCCCAGCAAATAACAAGGGTTAACTCTAAAATACTCAAAGTGATGTCCCTTGAGAGACGAAGAGTGCTTAATGCCTAGAGAAATATGCTCTATTTTCTTAAGTATACATTATAAGACAATATCCAGTTGTCAGAGTACCCTCAGACATTCACCTTGTCATGTCTGGTAAATGTCATCAGCAAAATGTCCAGCACTCCCTCCCCTGGGTGTTTCCTTGTAACATTTGCCAGTTTTTTCTTTTCTTTTTATATCACTTAGTTTTTGGAGGACTATGTGAGCGTACAGGGTTCATTTTGTTATACCTGGCCACAGAAAAGCCTTAGCCTTATGAGTATTCTAAAAAAAAAAAAATAATAAAATGAAACAATCAAATGTCAACCAAGGCAAGGCCATCACCATCTGTGACTGCCCCAACTCACCAGATGATGTGAATCACTGAATGGGGCGGAGCTAAAGTCTATGACGTTAAAGCGGTCTGTCCTTACTGTTTATTGTCCTTGGGGTACAGTATTTAGTCCTATCCATAACATATTCAGAAGTACTACAAAGGATCAGGATAAAATAAGCAACAAGTTGGTTGGGTGTTAAGATAACAATGCGTGCACTAAATTAAGATAAACACCAGGAATATTCAAGTAACATAATGTTAAAATAATAGAAAAAGAAAATGCATCTGTATGTAATGTACAGTAAATAAACAGTACAGAACATCAATACAGTAATATCTCCAATAGCCGGAATCCCTCAAATCAGGAACTCTCCGATAGCCGGAATTTAAATTTTCCGAGGGACTCATTTTCTGAAAAATTCAGAGAAAATTTTCCCGATATCCGGAAAATCCAGGTCTGAGAGGTGAAAATCAGTTACATTTTCCTGAAAATCAGTGGAAAAAATTTCCCCCACCCGGAAAATTCCGGGGATGGGGGAGATTTTCTGAGTTCAAGAGATGATGTAATGGGCAATTTCTGAAACTTCCGAGAACATTTTCCTGTTACCCGTAAAATTCCGGGATGAGGGATTTTTTTTCCGGCTTTGAGAGAGTCGTCTCGTTACTCGGAAATCTCTCATCCCCAAAAGTGCTCTGCACCAATTGTTCCGGCTAAAGGAGATATCACTGTACCAGCAGCATTGGGCACATTGCTCAGGTACAATGTCAAGGGACTGTAATCTGAGATAAAATTTTATATTAAAAAGATGATAACAATTAGTCTTACCATTTTCTTTTCTGAATCTGGCTATAAATTTTTTGGGTGCTATACTCCCAACTTTCTTCTTTTGTGTTGCTATATTGTAGAACAGATCTGCCAGACACGCCAGCAGTGTTTCTTTTGTCCGCTTATTTTTGGCTTTGTATTCTAGGATCTTTTCCCGAAATGGCTTGCAAAAATATAGTGCTTGAAGTACAGAGTTTATGTAACATGTGTTACCAAACTGAAATGATAAAGAGACAAGTTATAGATACAGTAAATGCAAACAAACATGTGAATACCAAATCATGCTGGAATTTCAAATTGATTCTAGTCAGTCAAATTACTGTAGTAAACCCTCTAAATAAAGGACTTCTCAATACTGGATATTCTCAATAACAGACATCTGCTATAACCATGTGGTCAGTTGCTGCATGTTGGAATGTGCTACTCACCACAGCTAACATTTACAAGATGAAGCCAAGCAACACACTGAACTTAACTGTTAAAATGTTAAACAAAATAATATTGACTATAAATACATTCATTAAGAAAAAAACTATTATCCTGTACAGTACTATAACACATTTCATAAAAACTATTTTTAAAATAAACCCTCCATATGTTAAGATACTGTAAATTAACAATAATAAGGTTGGCAGGTCAGTGTTTGTCTTAAGAGGTACAGTACAGTACAGTAGGTAGAGCCACACCATCTTACATATCATGGTCAGTGCCTTAGACCTTGCCATGCTACCACATGTTTAAGAGGTAATGTTCTCTGTATAAGAAGTAAAATAACTAAGAAATAGATAACAGAAGAAATAAAGTAAGAAAGAAACTTAAAGAAATAATTACTTTGAGAAGTTGAATTAGAAAATGGAATACTATAGAGAATAAAACATAGAAGAAAGAACAAGTCTAAAGAAAGAAGGAAAAAATACACAATAAAATGAGTAAAATTGAAAACTTCTTCCCCCTTACAATTGTGTGCAATGGCACGTACAACCACACCATGAAGAATAAGCCTGGTCATCATCACATGTCCCCTTCAAGGCTAATGGGACTCTTGTAGGTGAAGTTGAGACATCACTCTGACTCCCACACAGCCTCTGGGAGAGTCTCATGCCACTTCACAATGTCATGCTTCACCTCAGAGACATGGTTGTCTCGGATGCCTTGGCCTTCCCAGACATTTCCAAAGTTACACTGCTCACTTCACAGTCACAAAAACACAGCAAACGATGATAATGTAAAAACAGTGACAGCAGCCGACACTGCTTACACCATTTTCACAATAACATAGACAAAGTAATTTACAGTCACATCACAACAGAAAATATCACTTCACAGTCACCATAACACAGTTCAATCTAAATGTTGGTGCAGTTCTCTCACTACGTACAGTATAAGAAAATAAAAAACAAATAACACTGATAAGTACAATGTACACTCACAAAAAAAGATATTCTTCACCCTTGGCTCTGAAACCATCTACAGTACAACCATCACTGCGACAGAAGTCGTGATGAGTGTTATCAGATTTCTTTGTTTGGCGTTTCATACTGTATTGTATAACCCCATAAAGGTGCAGAGTAATCTTTTAGAGAGTGTACATACAGCCAACAATGCTGAACAATAATCGTGGAGCTACGCGATCGAGGGGAAATGCAATTAACAAAGAACCAAGCACAACGAGTAGACATTTCCACGGCTGACAAGTGCAGCCAAAGGTGCATTCCCTATGGTGGTGCATAGGGTTAAATATTGTTTCCTTATTAAAGGTCACTGACTTGATGTAGAAAATATAATTTGCATTGCTGGAATCCTTACAAGACAGTGATTAATTTGAATATGTATATACACTCTATAGTTTGCACTAGAGATAAAAAAAACAAATCCAACTAATGGATATCGGTGGCTATACATAGGTATCATTAAAGCAAATCTTTTTTATCATATATAGGGAGATGGTCTTAATTCATGACCATCGTTAAAGCGGAATATCGCTGAACAAGACATCGTATATCGAGGTTTACCTGTAAGGTATTGTATTATTTCCTGTATACTTGGAGGAAGAACTCTCCCATTAATGGACAGGGCTTGTAAAAATTAGTACAGTACAGGGGGTATTAGAAGGGTTTACTGTATACTGTACTGTAATGAACATTTGTCTCAAACAGAGTACAGTATATAGCAAGACTGTGTGAAGTGGAGGTTGAATTTTGGTGAAATCATCCAAGATATATAAAGACAAGAGTAAAGATAAGGAGTATTGATCCTGAAATCCCATTTTATCATCCATGTCAGGATTAAAAAATTCAGTGTAGTGAACAAGTGTGTGGGTAAAACCCTACAACCAAGGCCGTGTGTGAATTGTGATCCTGAATCAATTTGATTGTAAAAAGGTACTGTACAGTACCTGAAAAATGGGGAAAAGTACTGGAACAGTCTTCCAGATAAAGTACACCTCCCGGATTTAAGAAGCAACTCTCCATTTATAACCCATGTCTGGACCTACTTTGTAGGTAGTAGGCTGAATTTGATGGTTTAGGCCTTTGAATAATAAAACTGTCAAAAGAACCTTGCACAGCTGCTTTCTTTTTCTCATTACACACTTTTATATAGGGGTTACATGTGTTTTTTCACATCCCTGTTAATTTTAATGCTTTGTTATGTTAATGGATCCACTTCAGAAAATATGTTCATCGCTTGCTCCATATAATATCCACAAACCTCTCACCTTTTTCATATCATTTGAATACCTACTTTCTCAGCTAAGCTTTAACAGTTTCTTGTAGCTTGTGAACCAGCACTACCACCACTTGCTCATATTGAATAGGGACAAAAATTGCTGTAAGAAACCTGAAAAAGTTTTTCTCCTGTTCAGATGCATGAACACAAAAGGCCCGCCAGCTGCGACTGGTGCGCAAGGTGTGGTTTTTTATTTGTATAATACATATCAGGGTTTAGCTATTATTTATATGCAATTTTATTTCATTTTTATTCTATTTTCATTGTAAAAACGAAGAAAATAACGGTATAAATTGAATCGAGTTCTAAATTAACTAGGGTCTTAAATATGAATCATCGTTAGTAGAACAGTCATAATCGGAGGCTTTCCTGTATGTATATGTAAGTATGTATGTATGTATGTATGTCACTTGAGCTCCGCATTAATCTCTTAAAAGATAATCCAGTACAGTACTTACGTTTACGAGGCCAATGTAGTGTTCATTTGGAGGAAACTGATCAGCCCCTATCTCCTTCTCCAGCTGAGAGGCATTAGCGCCCTATGGAAGAGACATATTCCCATTAGGTAAAATGAGTAACTGGCAGCAGTAAGGATGCACTGCACTCTACAGAAAAGAATATTCAATACAGTACTACCTGGGTATACTTTACAACAATAAGGATAATGAATGAAGTTCTTAATGAAAAGTGTTTATGACCACGCACGAAATGACTCAACTTTTACCAGTGTATTAATTTTAACACACACACAATATGATCATAGTATGAGTTCATTTCTTAGGTGTGGCCTTTACAGACGATATCCCTTATACAGTGGTCCCTCGGTTAATGAACACAATTCGTTCCAGTAGGTCGTTCGTTAACCGAAACCATTGTTTCAATGGGATTTTGGGTAATTGGTTCCAGCTCACCGAAAATTACATACAAACTAAAAATAAATGCAGTACACTTACTTTGAGGTGTGTATGTAGAAGGCTCCTGGTTGATGATGATGGGAATTAGAAGTGGGGGTGGAGGAGAAGGGAGAAGAGAAGGAAGTGGGGGAGGAAGAGAAATCACCCCATGCTTCATGTCGTCATTTCACCCATAAAATTTTAAGTTCACTAGTGAAATTCAAGATTATTTTCTTTAAATCAACACTGCACTGCACTATATATTGACAATATGTAAAATAAATTTCAGAATGACCAATAATTGTACTGTAAAAACATAAAAATAGTTTATGTTCAACAGTCTCAAGCAAGATGTTACCTCTACTGACCAGAGATACAAACTGACGCCTGTTTGGTGAAACGAGTGGCTGTTTGGCGCACTAAAAACTAGTTTACTGTACTTCAATTATGTTAAATAATTGTTAAAATGACTAAAAATTTGAATATAAAACTTGGAAAATTATTGAATAGTACAACCTTCTTGATATTGACTCAAATGGAAACGAATTTAAGCCCTAGAACCGATTACTGTATTGGCGGACTAATATTCCACCAGCTGGTGAGGGAGGGGGAGTTGAGTACATTATTTGAATGGACATTAACCAGCGACTGTATTTCTCCGAAATATTAATTGTGTGTGCATACCATCATAAAATTAAGATGTTATTTTTACTACAACATACTATTGTGTCGTAAAAAGTGTAGTTTGGGGGTCGGCCCTGTCTCTAATTCAATTAATCCCATATGTTCTGTTATTTCATTAACGCGTTTCTCGTTTTACGCGGACCTCCATGGGTTCAATTGACCGCGTAAATGAAGACTATACTGTATGTCAAATTAGGCACGGAAGATTATTTTTGTTACTGACATCTTTAAGGCTGTGTTACGATGTGGCTAAAACAATCAGGAGTACAAGTTATTTTAAAGCCTATTCAAGAAATATGAATATATTTTGTGTATTACTTTTGTAATACAGAACTCAGAATTAACTTGTTTATTGCTTTCAACCATCTATATCAGCGATTTTCAACCAATGTGCCGCGAAGCATCCGTAGGTGTGCCGCGGGAGTTTAAATAGCCTGTCAACCATTCGACCTCGGACAAGGAACGACAACACCAAGCACAGGTTTCCTACTGATATTTTTATGTAAGCAAAGGCCTTTTATTTTTACTCATGTTTGTATTTGAATACAATCCATATCTGAAAGTTTTATATTATTTTTTAACGAATGGCATCTTTTTCAATGACATCTTGTTTCAATGTGTAGTAATAACAAATACTGTATGCACAAAATTTTCATATTATTTTGAAAACCATGATCAACAATATACTTTTGTCAATAAAATTAATAAATTATTAGTTTTTTTTCAAATTATGAACACATTCTTATCATTCATTTTCTTTTAAATGATCAACTCTATCCTTAAATACTGATGGTGTGCCTCGACCATTTTAGTGCCCCGCTCACTGTGCCGTGAGATGAAAAAGGTTGAAAATCACTGATCTATATTATAAACTACAATCATATCTTAAACCTTCAGCATCATCAGGCCAGTGCGGCGTAAGCCTCAGGTAGTCACATTTTGAGACCTTCAATCGAATGTCAACAATAGACCACGGTGAAATTTATACATACAGAGCACTTTCTCCATCATTAAATACAACGGAATTGCAGCCAACGGCAAGATTTTCACCTTCACAGCTGATGTATGAGGGAGGCAAAATTATCACATAGGGATTTATTTTCGCCTGCGAAATTAAAATATAGTACAGTACTGTACTTAATTTAGCCATTTTCAGATGAAAAAATGGTTAATATAAAGGACTAACCAATGAGCAGGGCTGTGGAGTCGGAGTCGAGGAGTCGGAGGAAATTTCGGCTTGTGGAGTCGGAGTCGGTAAAATTGTCCAGACTCCGACTCCGACTGAAGCTATTCTGTTCCTAAGAACAAATATATGAACTCGGGCATATTCATTGCAGTGATTCCACTGATCCCACTAATTTTCTTAAATTATTAAAAGAATTTATTTCCATTTTATAAGCATTATTATGAATTTATTGTAGCAGGCACAGTATAGCACTATAATTTTGGACGATAGTCTCTTCTTTACCATTTGAAATTTTGAATTATATCAAATTTTGTTTCGTTGAAAACTGCACAGAGGCTCTCAGCTACAAAACAATTAGCTACAACCTGTTTTTGGTGAGATTAAGGCAAATTTAATTTAATAACTTAATCATGTAAGGTTTATCCATTTTCCTTAATAAGGTATTCATTTCTTTAATGTACATAAATATATAACTTTACTTTAAAAGGAATTGTAGGATCATCATTTAGATCCACATCAGATTATGAGCTTAAACAAAATTCATATGCTGAGATCGAACTTTTAGATATACATGTAAATGGTGTTTTCTAGTTAATATCTTGAATTCTTAATAAATTTATTTTTCTTTTGATTGAAACTTTGAAAGTCAAGCCTATCATCTTTTTGTAGTTCTTAAAAATCGTCCAGATCATTAATAAAGCTGTAGCAGTATAGCCACGGTGTTTTACTTTTTACCTATGCAGGTTACAACATACAAATTACAATTAGGATGGTAGAAATAGTTGTTACAAATAGGCCAAGGAGTCGGAGTCGGAAGCATAAAAATTTGAGGAGTCGGAGTCGAAGGTTTTGTCTTCGACTCCACAGCCCTGGTACCTATACTGAAATTTTGAACAAAATCCATTTTTTGGCCGAAATGACAAAATTGTAAGTCTAAAGCCTTAAAGGATTTTTGGCCAAAAATACTTTTTCTCTCTGAACTAAAATTTAATGTGCCTAACTATTTAAGTACATCCAGAATAATACACAAGCACCAAGAAATGACCTCGAAAACCCATAAGTGGCGAGTAATTAGCATTGCAAAAGTAATTAAAATATTCTAAAAATCATTTGAACATTTTCTAAAAGCCATTTGAACAAGTTATAATCAAGATATCAAATTTTGGTTAACAGATCCTTAAGCAGCACATTCAGGAGTACCTATACTGAAATTTTGAACAAAATCCATTTTTTGGCCGAAATGACAAAAATTGTAAGTCTAAAGCCTTAAAGGATTTTTGGCCAAAAATACGTTTTCTCTCTGAACTAAAATTTAATGTGCCTAACTATTTAAGTACATCCAGAATAATACACAAGCACCAAGAAATGACCTCGAAAACCCATAAGTGGTGAGTAATTAGCATTGCAAAAGTAATTAAAATATTCTAAAAATCATTTGAACATTTTCTAAAAGCCATTTGAACAAGTTATAATCAAGATATCAAATTTTGGTTAACAGATCCTTAAGCAGCACATTCAGGAGTACCTATACTGAAATTTTGAACAAAATCCATTTTTTGGCCGAAATGACAAAAATTGTAAGTCTAAAGCCTTAAAGGATTTTTGGCCAAAAATACGTTTTCTCTCTGAACTAAAATTTAATGTGCCTAACTATTTAAGTACATCCAGAATAATACACAAGCACCAAGAAATGACCTCGAAAACCCATAAGTGGCGAGTAATTAGCATTGCAAAAGTAATTAAAATATTCTAAAAATCATTTGAACATTTTCTAAAAGCCATTTGAACAAGTTATAATCAAGATATCAAATTTTGGTTAACAGATCCTTAAGCAGCACATTCAGGAGTACCTATCAGGGCTGTGGAGTCGGAGTCGGAGTCGAGGAGTCGGAGGAAATTTCGGCTTGTGGAGTCGGAGTCGGTAAAATTGTCCAGACTCCGACTCCGACTGAAGCTATTCTGTTCCTAAGAACAAATATATGAACTCAGGCATATTCATTGCAGTGATTCCACTGATCCCACTAATTTTCTTAAATTATTAAAAGAATTTATTTCCATTTTATAAGCATTATTATGAATTTATTGTAGCAGGCACAGTATAGCACTATAATTTTGGACGATAGTCTCTTCTTTACCATTTGAAATTTTGAATTATATCAAATTTTGTTTCGTTGAAAACTGCACAGAGGCTCTCAGCTACAAAACAATTAGCTACAACCTGTTTTTGGTGAGATTAAGGCAAATTTAATTTAATAACTTAATCATGTACTGTAAGGTTTATCCATTTTCCTTAATAAGGTATTCATTTCTTTAATGTACATAAATATATAACTTTACTTTAAAAGGAATTGTAAGATCATCATTTAGATCCACATCAGATTATGAGCTTAAACAAAATTCATATGCTGAGATCGAACTTTTAGATATACATGTAAATGGTGTTTTCTAGTTAATATCTTGAATTCTTAATAAATTTATTTTTCTTTTGATTGAAACTTTGAAAGTCAAGCCTATCATCTTTTTGTAGTTCTTAAATATCGTCCAGATCATTAATAAAGCTGTAGCAGTATAGCCACGGTGTTTTACTTTTTACCTATGCAGGTTACAACATACAAATTACAATTAGGATGGTAGAAATAGTTGTTACAAATAGGCCAAGGAGTCGGAGTCGGAAGCATAAAAATTTGAGGAGTCGGAGTCGAAGGTTTTGTCTTCGACTCCACAGCCCTGCCAATGAGCGAGTTATTTTTGTTACTGTTTATTTTCTTACAATATTTTCATCAGTGAGTTCTGATATGATAATCATTTATTGTGGAAATTGTTCGTTTCATAGATAATTAGGAGCCTAGGAGCTCACTAATTTATCTTGGGGTGGTAATGAGGCCGTGATCTGCTGAGGGGCTTTCCTGTGCCCGAGGCAGATTGTTTTTCAGCATGTTGTGTGAAAGTAGTCGCCGATCTTACATGGACTGGTATAATATTGGGTACTGACTTATTAACAACAAAAATCCCTACTCTTAACAAGGTGAATTTTCGATCTTGCACCGGTATTTCTCCCGCTGTTATTAATATGTTTTCGTTATGTTTAGACAATTCTAAGACCCTTTTCTTCTGTGATATTCCCGCCGGAAATTAAGGATAACCGAGATATTAATTTGTTGTTTACGTTTCACAGAGAAGGTATGACCACCCATCACCCAGTGTTGGCTTCTTGAGCCTCTACAGCACATGTGCAGAGGGTGGTGTGGGAGTTTCCTATTGGCTATAGCGATAGGAGACTTATAATATGGCAAGAATTTTTTGTCTTAGCCAATAAACAATGCATGGGTGCGTCGGGAGCGGAGATTTGATTTTTCAGTCCCAGAATAACCAGATATGGTTGAACAGGTGGAAAGAGCTGTGCCAACATTGTGATAGAGATTATTTTTCGTCAATTGCAATATTTCATCAGAAAAATAGTGTTAGGGTAGGTCAGGTTAGGTTTGGTTTTGCTGGTTTTATATTTGTGATTTACTCGAGAAAAAAAATTGTTAAGATTGATGGTTTAGGGTGGGGGAGGATTTAAAAAACTATTAATTTCCGGCTGATGTGAATACCAAATTCGTTGTAAACTCATCAAATAACATCAGAAAAACATATTCTTAATATCCAAACACCAGTGCATGAATAAAAATTGACCCTTAACAATTTACACAACTATTTTCAATACTGTAATTATCACATAAATGGAGAGGCAGCTGTACACACTAGGTTAGGTTAGTTCGAGGTTTTACACTTGTGAAGTACAAGATTACCACAGTTCCCCCATTGTTTGTTATATGCTAGAGGTAAGATGTGTTCTCTTCAAGTAAATTTTCCTAAAGTTATTGGTTGTCAGGAGTTGATGTTACCGAGTATTACCGTTCTATTATAAAACTACACAAAGATTGGGGTGGTCTCTCTAACTATGCCTCTCCCAAACATTTTCAATTCACAATCATTAGTAATTACGTAACAAAACACTAAGGTAATGAGAGGCTGAGTTATAAATGGTGGGTAATACACTATACACGGGGGATGGGTCCTGCCTCACCTCTCGGTATATTCACTATAATGGAATATATATTTCGCCATAAAACATTACTCACACTTACCATTTTACAATATCCCAAGAGATCCAGATTGTACGTTTGTTGGTGATGAGGTTTATAGGTGAAGGAAATAGTTAACTAGAGGATGACTTGGGCCGAGGATCAGCTGGATGGTTTACCACACAGTCAACGTCTGCCAGGTCCACAATCCTCTCTAGAAAAATAAACAAAAATAAATTACTTAAATACTAATAAAACTTAAATAATATTATAAAGTATTAATTTATATGTTTTTTAATACTAATATCTTTTGAAATATTAAAAAAAATATATCTTTATTTATATAGTACATGTTAGTTGAGGTGTCTGCCGCAGCGCCATAGTGTCGCTCTTTACTACCTGGCACATGTGAGTGGCTCTTGGACTTCGGTTGTTATCCATTATTTCCTTTTTTATAATCCTATTGTAACTTAAATTCCTATTAGATGAGTGCTAGAATTATCGTGATGCATTATGCTATCCTTTTACAGTTAAACTTTTATTATAGTTGTTGTAAAGTGTGTAGAAAATGAGAAATATGTTTGGGTCAAAGGGAAATGTGGACGACGTGGAACAACCTCTGGTGGTACTGGCGTTATCATGGTCTTTTGTTGCCATAAAAAGCGATTTAATAAAACTAATAAAGCTAGAACTCCCGTAGATGTGGGTTCATATAGCTCCTCTCGGGAACTACCCGTTAAAGAATGAAGGAAATAGCATTGTAGCTTTTGGCCCTGATTGTACCCAACTCTTAACTTGTATATCTATCCAATTTATATTTACTCACGGTAAAATAGCGTTAATAGGAGCTTAGCCAGTCACGGCAAAATATCCACTGCCTATGTAATGTCATTTCTCTCCAATGTATATTTTCAGCCTTCGAGCTGCTGAAGTTTTTCTATAAACCGTTAATTATTATTATGACATATTACAACCTGACCTAACCAACCAAAGAAACCTACTTAACTTCCTAGCCATCCTCGCTATGTTAAACTGAAAGTACTTATTTTGATATCTGGTACCAATGAAAGCAACTTTGTTGAATCATCATGTTGTAATTTTACATTTTTGTGGGTGTGAGAGTGAGCTCGGACTGAACGGGTTGACGGTAAACAAACAGATGACATGCAATGTTTTCAGATTTACGTTAATTGCGTAAATTTACTTTGCAGTTAATGTCCATTTGTGACGGTAGTGGTTTTAAAAAAGCTGTTCCTATTGACAAAATATAACAAATGGTAAAAGGCAGAGGATATTTTGCCGTGACCAGTTAAGTTCCTACTAATGTTATCTTACTGAGAGTCAATATTGTGTGTTCTATATACAGTATACTGTACATGGTGTTTAGAGGTCTCTTATTGCACTGGATCTTTCTGTATGTTGGACTTCATTGGTCAACAGCATCTATATAAAGACAATTATTTTATTTAGACGTCTCTCGATCACCCATCATCATCTAAGGTTATTGTGGGTGGAGCTTAATTGGCAGTTCAGTTAAGAGAGCTCCAAAACATGCTTCGGTATTTAATGTGTTAACTGTTCATCGATCCTTTTCTTTAAATAACTCTTATAATTTTTCTCCAGATAAACCAAAATGACGAATCCCAAGGGTTTACGGCGTGGAACGCGCAACATGTTTGCGCGTCCATTCAAGAAGAATGGTGTTGAACATTTGTCTACCTTCTTGAGAGTGTATAAGGTTGGCGACATTGTTGACTTGAAGGTATGTAAAAAAAAAAGATTGAGTAGTTTGTGTTGAGAACTCTGATTGTTAGTCTGGTGGTCATTCTGTTAGGGAAAGTTGGAGCTTTCTAACGAGAGTGTATACGAGTGGTATAGATTATATAAGTACAGTCGAGTCTGCATTTACGCGGTCAATTGAACCCGTGGAGGCCCGCGTAAATGAAATGACAGAACATATGGGATTAATTGAAATAGAGACTGGGCCGACCCCCAAACTCCACTTTTTCTGACACAATTACATCTTAATTTTATGATGGTATGCACACACAATTAATATTTAGAGAAATACAGTCGCCCGGTTAATGTCCATTCAAATAATGGACTCTCTAAAATACAACTAAATTCAAGTCTCATATGCTGATAGATGACATATTTTTAATTCTGGAGTTGGGTTAGGTATAATTTAGTCGACAGGAGACAGCTTATGGGTGATCAGTTTTCTTTTTCTTTTTTTCATATTTTTTTGTTCTCAGAAAGAAAAAACTTTGTCTGATATGCTGTTAAATATGGTATTATTTACCCTTTATTATCATTTCAGGGAAATGGTGCATTCCAAAAGGGTCTCATTCACAAGTGTTACCATGGCAAAACAGGTCGTGTGTTTAACGTTACTCAACATGCTGTTGGTGTTATTGTCAACAAGAGAGTCAAGGGCAAGATCCTTGCCAAGAGGTGGGTCTTAAGCAAAGTTTCCACTATTTTTTTACTTTTCAGAGTGAAATGAATTTCATAATGTCCATTAATATCAAGACAGTGTAAATGTGTTTCCCACAACTAAACAGTAAAATACAGATTTATTACAAATATAAATATTCTTAATCATACTGAAAAACTGGATGAAAATAGTTACTCTGCAGCCTTGTGTCCTGTGTTGTGTTCCAGTTTCCCAGGCTGAAGAGAGATTTACTTAAATTACTTAAATCCTCTACACCACCACTGATCAGCTTGCCTGTCTGTAGTATAATCAAGCAAATTGCAGGTGCTCTAATCTCTCAGGGTAGCTAAGGTACCGAAGTGCAGTCACCAATCTGGTGGCCCTCCTGACAATTTCAATCAACTGACAGTCCCTAGCATATCTCAGGGACCAGTACTCCAGGTGGGAAACCACCTCACTCTTGGACTGTTATGAGGGACGGACCGTCTAGATATCTGAATGACCTTTTAAGACCTAATAATTTAGTTGTTTGGTTCACCTTCTCACAATGGCCTGAGAACTTTGGTTCATTGTCAACATACTCACCCAGGTCCTTTTCACAATCAATCTCTATTACTGCAGTTTCTTCGTCCCGTTAGGACATGATTCACCTCCTTACCGTTGGTACATCCTCTTACACTTTGTGACATTGAATCTCAGCAGCCATTTCTTTGAACAATCTTGAAACTCAGAGAGATCCTTTTGCAGCCCTTCACAGTCTGTTTAGTTCTTAATTTCCCTAAATAACTTGGCATCGTTCGCAAACATTTGTATGGAGGAATGTATAGCTTTTGGCATGTCATCTATGAAGCAAACAAACAACAGCGGGTCCAATACACTACCATGTGGTACCCTGCTTGTAACGGGTACACATGACAATTTTGTGCCATTAATCACCACACGCTGCTTGCGATCCTTGAGAAAGTCTCCGATCCACTCTAGGACACTTTCCCAAATCCCGTACCCTTCCAGTTTAATTTTCAGCCTTTCGTGGGGTATGCTGTCGAAAGCTTTTGCAAAATCTAGGTATATATTGTCAATATTAACACCGTGTTCCAGAATTTGTGTCCATACATTCAGTACCTTGAGTAATTGTGTTGAGCAGGAGCGCCCCGGCATAAAACCGTGTTGGCAATCCTTGGCAACATTATGTAGAAGGAACATTACATTGTTCATTTATACTTCCACTCAATTTTGTCGGTAGATATCTGCTGTTCAATTGTGTCTGGCAGTGCTGCAGCCAATGTTGCCAAACAGACTGACTGACGCATCATCTACTTCCCATCACCTCCTCCCTCTCACCCACTCACTGCATCTCACCGACATTCTGCCCATCTCTCATTCTACTATGACTGTCATTCATGATACAATATTGTACAACCAAAAATACTGTACAGGTATTGGTAAACCAGTAAATAAATGCCAAATGAAAGTTTTAACAGTTGCCATTTTCATGCACTGTTCCTAGCAAATCCCCCCCCTTATTCTGAACCCTACTCCCCTCCCTAACACTTTGTACCTTTATTTTTTGCATGTTTAATTGTTTTTATCTGCAGTATTTGTTTAAATTATTTTGTCACAGAGCTTGGTACAGTACAGTATATTCTATCACAAAACCTAGTACAGGAACACATCCCCACTTATTACATTAATTTATATGGAAAATTGGTTTCGATGAACATAATCCACCTAACGAAGCATTTGAGTAGAACCTAACCCTTTCGTTTAGTGGGGACTTGCTGTATAATTTTGTGTGACCGTAAATTTGATTGAAATTTTCTTTTACACTGATGTAAGCTAAGATTTCCCAAATTAGCTTGGTTAGCAATATAGTATTAAGTCCTTGAATTTACTTATTAATTTTGTGATATCTTGTCCTGATTAGCAATGTTTCTTTACAGGTTGAACGTCCGTGTTGAACATTTGAGTCACTCTAGGTGCCGTGAGGACTTCAAGAAGCGTGTAAAGGAGAATGACCGCATTAAGCATGAAGCTAAATCCAAGGGCATCAAGGCTGTGTGTAAGAGACAACCTGCCCAGCCCCGCCCAGCACACAAGGTGAACATATCCGAGAACACCCCAGAATTCCTCACACCTCTGCCATATGAGTTCATTGCTTAAATAAACCTGGGTTACTATTTGTATTCTTATTTAATCCCAAGTGTTTTCCATTACGGTAATGAGCAGACTTATTTTGTTGCTCATAAGTTAGTGGTGGAAGAAAAGTAAAACAACAGATTTTTTTATTAATGGCAAGAAAGTGAAAAATGGTGATTTTTAATGAAAAGCGTTTGCCCAAAATATCTATTATTAATGTTACATAAAGTACATTCATGAAATACATTCACTCATACCATATGTATACAGGGAGCAGGGGATAACTAAAAATACTAATAATATATATGTACAGTACTTATGTATATTGTATTATACATCCAAACCTGAAATAGTTCAAAAGAATTGAGCTTCATTCCAACTTAAACCTTTATATTTCTTTCTTATCACTATCTGCTATTTACTGTTGTTAACGTGTTATCCTGAGACAAAGCTTGTCTGCAGATGTATATGGACTAGAACTTACCATTGCTTCAACTCACAATAATGAGTACTGTATAAAACCACATAATTAAAATACTGTTCAATACTTTAGTTTACTTTCTAATTAACACTGAAATAGTCAAATAGCTCTTCTAAACTCCTGCATAAATAACACATGAAAGCAACCTCTAAAAGTTGTAAACCTACAATCCCAACAGTCTTCAATCAGGTTTTGTCTATCTATATACAGTATTAACCTATCACTATTTCCAACCCACTTGGAGCAGAAGCTTTCATGGTGAAGCTTTCAAATCTTCAAGAGAGATTGTTTTGTGGAAACAGGTTCCCACTCCATCTAGCCCTATCACAAACCAGATGATATAAAAAATTAATTATGGCCACAGTTTCTTGTAAAACAAAGCCAAAGGTGCTTCATATTGTCTACTACACATAATGTACTGTGGATCCTGCAAATCAAAATCCTTTGTTACTGAAGGTGACGTTTGGCTAAACACAAAAAAGGAGAAACTCATATTATGTGACATCAGAAAGAAAGTGATAGAAGATCTAAAGTCTACATATCAACACTATAAATACCAAATTTTATGTCATCACACGTCTTAGTTTGCTGCTGACCGCTTCTGGAGGGAAACAGTGATAAGATCCAACACGTCCATTGCTGCAGCAGGGATGCGAGTTCCTGAGGAAGTAGAGAAAAAATAACATTAATGAGAAGTAAAATAAAAAGTTCTTAAGCAATAATACATAACTACAGTATTGTACTGGGATCTTATATTTTTCTAAAAAATTATGAGCATTACTAGCTAGCCAGGTGAGGGTACAGGGGGAGGATGATTTTAAAGAAACCAAGTGGTGCCAAATTAAATTAAAGTGGAAGAGACTTGCTTATTGTCAGGTGTATCTACAGATCACCAAACTGTAGCTTATTATACCAAAGGTTTAGGTAAATTCAGAAGCCAGTGACCAACCACCCAAGCAGCTACCGAGCTTATGTTTGTTGGGAATAAAGTGGGTCTCAAGTAAGCTTATGTTTGTTGGGAATAAAGTGGGTCTCAAGTAAGCTTATATTTGTTGGGAAAAAAGTGGGTCTCAAATAAGCTTATGTTTGGTGGGAGTAAAGTGTATCTCAAGTAAGCTTATGTTAGTTTTTGCATACTGTAGTTTTACTGATACATAATTTGTCTTAGTATGCCTTATTGTGGGTAAAAATGAATATATATTAAATGTGTCCTCCAAAAGCATGAATTTGTTACCAGAGTTTAACAGTTAATTCATGTACAGTATAAGACTTCTGATAACTTCCTATGTGCTCCTGTTTCAAATAATGAATGTATGTATCTTTATATAATTTAGCTAAATATCTTTCTCGTCAGAAAAGCTCATCCCAACGATCATGAATACTCATTTAGAAATACATCATTACTTCAGGATGAAATCGGACAGATTTGCAACAGTCAATCAGCTGTAACTCTTGAGGAGGGGGTGGGGCATCTTTTCTCAGCTGAGACAAAATGCACTATAATAACTTCAATCCATCAATGATTATTAATGAGTGGAGGGAGGGGGTTGGGTGCAAAATTTAGGTTTGGTCCTGGACACCATCAACGATTGTTATGGCTCAGCACAGGAATATACACAAGGAAGTCTGAAGGTTGGTCATATACACAAGGAAGTCTGAAGGTTGGTCATATACACAAGGAAGTCTGAAGGTTGGTCATATACACAAGGAAGTCTGAAGGTTGGTCATATACACAAGGAAGTCTGAAGGTTGGTCATATACACAAGGAAGTCTGAAGGTTGGTCATATACTCAAGGAAGTCTGAAGGTTGGTCATATACACAAGGAAGTCTGAAGGTTGGTCATATACACAAGGAAGTCTGAAGGTTGGTCATATACACAAGGAAGTCTGAAGGTTGGTCATGGTAATATACACAAGGAAGTCTGAAGGTTGGTCATGGTCATATACACAAGGAAGTCTGAAGGTTGGTCATATACACAAGGAAGTCTGAAGGTTGGTCATATACACAAGGAAGTCTGAAGGTTGGTCATATACACAAGGAAGTCTGAAGGTTGGTCATCATACACAAGGAAGTCGGTTGGTCATATACACAAGGAAGTCTGAAGATTGGTCATGGTAATATACACAAGGAAGTCTGAAGGTTGGTCATGGTCATACACAAGGAAGTCTTATTGGTCATATACACAAGGAAGCTCTTGAATACACAAGGAAGTCTGAAGGTTGGTCATGGTCATATACACAAGGAAGTCTGAAGGTTGGTCATGGTCATATACACAAGGAAGTCTGAAGGTTGGTCATGGTCATATACACAAGGAAGTCTGAAGGTTGGTCATGGTCATATACACAAGGAAGTCTGAAGGTTGGTCATGGTCATATACACAAGGAAGTCTGAAGGTTGGTCATATACACAAGGAAGTCTGAAGGTTGGTCATGGTAATATACACAAAGGTGTCTGAAGACTGGTCACACATATTGTATTAAAAGAAAGAATGAAAGAGAAAAACACTCATATCTCTACAATAAATATGTACAGCACACTACTGTAAGTAACTTTCCAATATGTCTAATAATTTTTTTTCTGTAAAAAGGTTGAGAATAAATTAAATTTCTATCTTGTCTCATAGTGGCATATTACCCTACACCTATCCTCTTGTCTCATAGTGGCATATGTACCCTACACCTATCCTCTTGTCTCATAGTGGCATATGTACCCTACACCTATCCTCTTGTCTCATAGTAGCATATTACCCTATACCTATCCTCTTGTCTGTAATGGCATACTTTTGTTGATTTGTAAATCACCCCCTAAAATAAAACAAACAAAAAACAAAATAAAAAACAACAGCAACAACAGAGTATTGCAGATGTCCATGTTTGACACCAACCCTAGAGGCACCACACAATACAATTTTGGAACTTGCTACATCGCTGTTCAAAACCTGTCAGTCACACATAACTCATGACAAATGCTTATACACACAAACAGGCCACTCACAAAATGAATGATTTCTTACCTGGCCCAAATATAGCAGCTACTCCATGCGCCTTGAGGAACTCATAATCCTGAGGTGGAATGACCCCCCCAGCGATGACCAGAATGTCTGATCGACCCAAATCGGCCAGGGCCTGTAACAGCTCTGGTACCAAGGTGCGATGGCCTGTACAGAGAACAATTTCACTGATAAATTTTCCACTTGTGAGGTGTCATAACAAAATTACAAGTACATGGATGATATATTTTGTGCATTTCCTAAACATACAGTAACAATAACCAACATAATTTAAAAAAAAAAATAGATTACAGTTACAGTAGGGTCGGGATATATGGCGAGATAGGGTCCAACGATGTTTGCTATAGTGATCCCTCGGTTAACGAGCATACCCTCGATTAACGAATTCCTTACGAGCGCCCCTCAACATGTTTTCGCTTGCACACTAGCTGTCATATTAGTCTGCCAACACAGTAATCAGTTCTAGGGCTTAAATTCCTTACTATTTTAGTAAATATCAAGAAGTTTGTACTATTCAATAATTTTAAAAGTCTTCTATTAAAAATTTAGTAATTTTAACAATTATTTAACTTAATTTAAGTACAGGGAAACTAGTTTTTAGCGTGCCAAACAGCCTGTCAACACACCATACAGGCATCAGTCTCTGTGTCTTTTCAGTGGAGGTAACATCTTGCTTCAGACTCTCTTCAACATAAATGCTTTTTTTCTGTTTCCAGTCAAATTATTGGTCATTTTGAAATTTATTTTACATATTGACAATATATAATGCAGTGCAGTGTTGATTTAAAGAAAATAATTTTGAATTACACCAAGTGAACTAAATTTTTATGGGTGAAATGGCACCATGGGGTGACTTCTCTTCCACCCCAATGCCTTCTCTTCTCCCTTCTCCTCCACCCCCATTCTAATTCCCATCATCATCATCCAGGAGCCTTCTACATACACACCTCAAAGTAAGTGTACTTTACTACCTTTTTTGTTGACTTTAGGCAATTTTCGGTGAGCTGGAACCAATTACCCAAAAACCCAGTGAAACAATGGTTTCGGTTAACGAGCAACCTTCTAGAACGAATTGTGCTCGTTAACCGAGGGACCACTGTATAAACATTATTCAATCAAATACATATTCAGTAATAAACAATAATGAATCTTTTGTATCACTCTCTTTTTTTATTTAACATCAGTGGTTACTTTTACTGTACATTAAATAACATTAATTAAATCATACATATTTTTTTTTACATTAATTTTACTATAGCAACAACCAGGGTTTTATTTTCTTGTTTCAGATGGATAACCGACATCATTGGTGTAAACACAACAACAACAATAGCGTCCCATCTCCTCTTATGTGATATTATTATTGATTTATATTATATAAGGTGCATTCATAAACATCATTTGAAGAATATAGTTTGCATTTTCCATTAATTATATTGTTTTTTGAGAAAAGAAGGTAAAAAGCCACACAGAAGATGAAATGGTCAGACTAGGGAACGCATCTCATTACTATTGATTTATTTTAATGGTAATTAATGATTCATGATACAGTACGATGATTCACCTTACACTGTAATATTGGAGGACACATTATCGTCGTTATTCGGGGCTTTATTGTACTTAAATAATGAGATGAACTATTTATCTAGAGAAATGCAGAGCAGTTAATGTGAGGGGAGGGTATGACTGGGAATGGATGGGCTGACACGATGTGTTATGCACACATACAGTAGTATGCACTTACTGGGTAAAAAACTATGTTTATCATGAGGTTTAGTTTAATTACATTATTAACCCAAAGAAACAATGAGTTACTGATGAAATTACTCCGGAGGCAATTATTCACTAGCAAATAAAATACTGTACTGTCCAAAGGCCATTTACTATTCACTAAGAATAAGTTTTATCAATAAACTACTAATGATGAGCAAGTACTGTACAGTAACAGATTGTTACACTCACCTGCTGCTAGAGATGATGCTCCCACCACATGAACATCTGCATCTACTGCCTGCTGAGCCACCTCAACTGCAGTCTGAATAAAAGGTCAACATCAGTAGTGTACTATATCATGTAAAATGGAGAACAAATACATTTTGTATTCATAATTCTCTCGTCTAATAAAGCAGCAATCAACTGCAGCACAACTAAAGGTCAGTGGATGGGTCAGTGGCATATACAGGGAGGTCCATGAGGTCATCCCCCCCTCCCCCACCCCCTTTGATACTGCCCTCAACTCATTCAAAGCACTGCAACCAATTCATGAGGACATAAGTACAGTACAGGGGGTCCCCGGGTTATGAATGGGTTCTGTTCCTGAGGACTAAATCGGATTTGTACGTAAGTCAGAAAACATGCTTTGTGCATACTGCACTTACAGAACAATATTTAAAATCCCACTACTGTATATCATAGCTAAGACCTTATATGCATCTGAAATTATAGGATGACAAAATACAGTAAATGAAAGAAAAAATAAGTCATCAGGCAAATAAAATACAGTACTGTAAATTTCAAGTTTAACCCTGTTCATATCATCGGGCGTTCGCAAGTTAGATGTTTGTAAGTCGGGGACCCCTACTTAGAAATTAATTCAGGCCCATAGTCAGGGGGAAAAGCCTCCAACAAATAAGAGATTTCTGCCAGAGTACTATTTTTGCACTGTGTAGATTCTACAATATTATTTATTTCTTCACATACAAAACTCAGTACAGTATAGCTCGAGGTAAATTATACTTGAGCTTCCCCTCACCAGATCTGCAGATGGCAATGTAGAGAATGGTACGTGTGCTGGTCCTGGATCAGTGTGTGCTGTTCCTATCAAGGAGTGTCTCAGTGGTATCATACATCTTGCATATTTTCCTTTTGTTGAGAGATGGGAAGGACTATATCTGTGTACCTCAGCATTATTAAGTATACAAATATCTAGGAAACAGTTACTTGTGGCCAGAGAAGGCTAATATCATTGAGTGTGGCTGGGGAGGGAGTGTTAATTATTTTAATAAGTGCTGCTTGATGAAAGGTTATGGAAAAATGTTCCCAAACCCTATTGAATTATATTTTTGTTATTGTTACATGTACAGTTGGGGACTTTTCCAGCTGTTACAGTCAGCGTTGTCAATCCACACTCTTGTGAGGAGTGAACCCTGTGAGTATTGACTAGTGAATCCGAAGCATTCACTTAACCTAGGGTTGATAGGGGATGACCTGGAGTCTTTAAATATAGTGTTTTTACGACTTTCGTGATCCAATAAATAACGGATGCATTTAATTATACTGAACATTAGCATGAAAATATTACTCTTGTATAATAATACGTGAATGCATGTTTCTTGTCCATTAACGCACAAGGACACCTCCTCGTGAAATGTTACCAGACTACCGAATAAAGTCGGATAGGGGAGGGTGGGCCGGGCATAAAAATTGTTGGCGCTAAGTCTACAAATATAACACCAAAGAGAGACGATAAGACCCGTCTCCCCCCAGCACTGGGAGAGGTGCATACTATGAAGATCTCTGAGACTGGGGCACTCTACCAGGAGGTATTAAACAGTCAATGAGACCAAGCAGGCATCATGTTGGGGAAGGGGGCGCCCTCTCCATTATAAATCCATTAGTTTGTCATGTGTGGCCAATGCGAAGACAGGCCAAAGCAGTCTCTCAGCGGCATGACAGTCCCTGATATCTCCAGGCACCCAATGCAGGATGGATGTCGCGGATTTTGTTTGCTTTGACAGCATCCCACCTGTGTTGTCAATTCAAGTGGATGGCAGTTCTTATTACTAGCAGGTAGAGGGGAATGATGTGCCACAGATAATAATAATCTTGAGTACAAATAAATACCTGACAGCTCTGCCGTAAAAATAGATGCTATACTGGGAGACTACGGTCCTGACAGAATTCAGGAAAGACCTCCCCAAAACCCAGCGCTACATCCGACTTAGAGCCGTCAGTGTAAACAGGGATGGTTCCTCTGTGAGAGGAGGCATGCTCTAATAAAAGAGAATGAACCACACAGGGAGGGAGTAAATCCTTCCTTTCATTAAAATACTACTGACAAACTTGAACTTCAGGAAGAATCCAGAGAGCAGCACAAGGGAACTGCATGGGGCATACCTGAACAGGAGGAAGACAAATAATACTCGCAACCTCCCTTACCCTGAAGCCAAAAGGTCATGGGAGGCCTGGATGCTGAGTGTTATGTGGGGACAGTCTCATCAACTACACGAGTGTTGGTTACAGACTGTGGAAGATGGTGGAAGTGAAACCAACACTGGACCTGGAGATGCTGATGTCGAACATCAAGGGGTGGCTCATCAGCATCGAATAGTAGACTTGGGATTGGTGAAGACCTGAAGGTACCGGCTGCCAGACCCACCCCAGCATGATGAATAGAGCTCAGTGTATCGAGTCTAGCCTCAGTGGCTGAGGAGTACACCTTATGCACCCGTGGTGTCTCATCTCCCTCTGTTCGCGCTCACCCAGTACCTGTTACCCTGGGGGCCGGTGACTCCACCACCACCCCCGACCGGTCCCACTGCCCCGACACCTGGTTCTGGACTCATACCCGCTGACCTGATACGAGTGGCGGGAGGTTGTGGGCGGTCAGGTTGAACCTCCGTGACATGTTCTCACTGGTGCGCCCCATCGCGCGTTCCCTGTTTCTCAGCAACCTTATTGTCTGTACCCTATATTACAGCGTTGAAACTCCCTGATTTCGTTGAATTAACTATGCTGCGTATTATTATTATAGCCAATTGGATATGAACATTCCTCTCTTCGGTCTTCACCTCTTGAATGAGTCACAGACGTCTTGAGGTGGGGGTGAACTTAACACAGGCAACAGAAGAATGCATTGTCAATATACACAATAAACCTATGATATTGATATATACAATTGTTGTTTATTATACATACATAGTGTACAGCCGTATACAATATAAATCACAAACATTTTCAACTCAACTTGGGTAAAAATTTCTTTTAATAAGATAAATGAATTATCGCGAACTTATCTTCACACGAAAATAGTTCTAAGATGAACACCACTACCAAAGTCTCCTTCTCCATAAAAATTAATAAAAACTAATTATCTGAACTTAATTTTTGGATATATTACCGTTTTCATGCATTACTATATAATTTTAAACTTTATTCTCCAACATAAGGGGGAAAACAATATTACAATTTCAAAAATATTATCGTGTGTGTAAGATAAGCGGGCGTTGGTTACACTGTGAGGGAGGACCAATGGCGGCGGCGTAGTGATGTGATGCCAACCTTGTCAAATGTCTACCCTGCCTCTCCACTCTCACCCGACACCTTACACGGAGCATACCTTCCTCTCTCTATACACCCTTTAATGAATAAATGCAATTCTAAAACGATGACATGTATTTACGGAATAAATATGAGAGAGATATGTTGAGGTTGGCAGCGCTGGGCTAGGCTGTGGGAGAGGACAACCAACTCAGGAGACATAACACCTACCTCTACCTCCAAGACACTCATGTAAACACCTGCTAACACTCCTCACTTCCTTAGACACATGAACAATACCTGACTAATGTACAGGTGAATTACAGGTAGGTTAAAGTAAGGGATGGTGTTGGGGGTGCATTATCTATAACAAAGGCACGTGCAGAGGCGTGTCCAAATTTGCTTAACATTTCGTTAATTTCTAAAATTGTCTACAGAACTATCATGATGGCTACAGAACTAACATGCCATTGAATATTATTTTCGAAACAATTAGTGCAGAATACAATTAATAATGTTATTAGATATTCTTTGCCTGGACTAGGGAGGGCCAGTATTCGTCCCCTTAATAGTTTCCAACAAGGAGCCACTTTAAGGAAAAAATCTATAGAATTAAATATGTTTCTTACCCCATGAATATCCTTTGATAGAATTTTAATTTCACACAACCATGGAATCTTTGGAGTTTTATCTTTGCAATCAATAGTTTAAACAATTCTAAGACACTTCATATATGACGTTTCGGTGTTATTTTACTTTAGGACATAGCGAGCCTCAAAGTTATAAACTACTGAAACATTTAGATCTCCCTATTCTGAGCATTTTGAACCCCATTTATACTAGTCGGAATGGAAATAAGCGACACAATTGAATTACAGATAATAGATTTTAAGTACTTTTGAGTCTTCGTCTGTGAAGATATGTTATCTGCGAGAAACATAGAAACAGAGTTAATTATGCATCATGCATGTGTAATATTGACCGACGGCATCCAGTCGTGACCAATGATGTATAGTAATATCATCACGTGAATAATTTTTCGACCAATCGCATTTGATTTTTTCAAAGGAAGCAACCTGGGTATGGATTTTAATTTCAATGACCAGTTTGACAATGGCCGTGGTAAAGTTTGGGTGTGATTCGTGCTCCTAAAATTATTTTAAGTTTATTGCTGAGTTTTACGAGAAAGATGATCATTCTAAGGTAATGTAATTTCGGACATGGCGTGCCCCAAAGTTTTAAACTACTGAAACATTTAGGTTAGGTTAGGTGACTTTTTAGTTTTCTCCCCTACCCAAAAACCCCGATTTCTCAGGCTCTCCCCCATTTTTTTTGGGTGGGGGGGTAAATTGAGCAATTTCTGCCAAAAATGAAGGTCAGATTCGCTTAAAACACCAAAATACACTGAGGTAATTATATACTGTAGGGCTAACCCCGCGAGCGAAATTGATTGAAAACAATTTATAAAATGCCAGATTTTCATTGTTATATTATAGTGGACACTTGAAGTTTGTGGAAATATGTTTAAAAAATGGATATTTTTAAAATAAACACTACTTAACATTTGTGGCTATGAAGAACAGACCTAACCAACCAAACCAAACAAACCTACCTAACCTTACCTATCTTCCCCGGTATATTAAACAGAAAGAAATTAATATAATATGGTGAAATTCGAGGCATTTTCTGGACATGAGATGATACGGCCGCATCGGCTCTATGCAGCCCGGGCGGGTTAGTCATATATATTAACCTACTATGAAAAAACATATTGGTCAACTCCTAGGGACTCGTGTCCTAAAATAAAAATTTACCGACGTTACCCTTGCAAATAACCTAACCTAACTTAATCTCACTTCTTTGGCACCCCCGGTATATATAAGTAATTTGCGAAGGAAATGCCATAGAAGAAAAGTGTATATTAGAATTGTTTAACCAACTGATTGCAAAGATAAAACTCCTAAGATTCCATGGTTGTGTGAAAGTAAAACAATACCTATTCTTTATACATTGGAGGAATGTCAACTTTCCTACTTTTGTTATGTTTAATTGAAGTACTGTAAATAGTTTGTCAACCATGAGGAGGTATGTACAGTATAGTACGTATATGGTTAAACTTGACACTTTGCCATGAGGGATTCTAATGCTTCCTAGCAAACTTTCTGCTGTATAATTATTGTTTCGGTCATTCACCTATTTGGAAGTAGGTCAGAATCGTTCTAAACACCTCAAAACCACCGGAATAACAATTTCAATCTAACCTAACCCATTCGGTTAACGAAATTTTTACGAAATGATGTCAACATGTTTTTGCTTGCTCACCAGCTGGAATATTAGTCCGCCAATACAGTAATCGGGTCTAGGGCTTAAATTCATTCCCATTCGAGTAAATATCAAGAAAGTTGTACTATTCGATAATTTTCCAATTTTCATATTAAATTTTTTAGTAATTTTAACACTTATTTAACATAAATGCAGTACAGGAAACTAGTTTTTGGTGCACCAATCAGCCACTTGACTCATCCAGCAAGGCATCAGTTTGTATCTCTGGTCAGTGGAGGTAACATCTTGCTTGTGGCTCTCTTGAACATAAACTATTTTTACGTTTTTACAGTAATTGGTCATTCTGAAATTTGTTTTACATATTGACAATATATAGTGCAGTGCAGTGTTGATTTATAGAAAATAATCTTGAATTACACCTAGTGAACTTAAAATTTTATGGGTGAAATGACGGCATGAAGCATGGGGTGATTTCCCTTCTCTTCTCCCTTCTCCTCCTCCACCCCCACTTCTAATTCCCATCATCATCAACCAGGAGCCTTCTACATACACACCTCAAAGTAAGTGTACTTTACTGCATTTATTTTTACTTTGTATGTAATTTTCGGTAAGCTGGAACCAATTACCCAAAATCCCATTGAAACAATGGTTTCGGTTAATAAATGACCTGGAACGAATTGTGTTCGTTAACCGAGGGACCACTGTAGTATGAAGGCCTTAGGCCTGTCTTCGACCAATGAGAAAGCCTATGAGGCGTGACGTCATGAAAGTTGTGGCGTCCTTTATAGGCTGACGCAGTTTGAAAAGCAGAGTCTGTGTGGTTGTGTCCTGGGTGTCACCTCCTCATATGGCGGCTATAACGTCAGTACCTATTAGGTTTGATCCATTTCCCAAATGTATTGTGAGTCATGGACCCCTTGGTTAGCAAGCTATTAAGGATAGGTTTATTGTTATGAAGTGTAATTGTCAAACCCTAATAGAGGGTATTCAATAAATACAGTAACCTTTAATAAGAGTCCTAATGCATCCCTCCCTTATTGGGAAAGAGTGACGTGTTATAGATGTCTTGGTATTATGCAGTAGTACAGTGAGTCCTGTGTATAATAACTATCCCATATTTCCCTTCTCTTAAGATTGTATCTTAGTTCTCCTAACCAGCTTCCCTGAGTCATCCCCTTGGTGTAGACCTTTCTAGCCTAACCACAAACAGTTAGTCCTGTACTCCCCTCCCCTCACAGCCTCTCCTCAAACGTAAACAATTACCTCTCACTACCTCCCTCACTCCCTCCACCTCTCACGAATATAATGAGAAAGAATAACAGGAATAAGAAAGAGTAAAAGTAAGAAGAATAAGTATATAATTAAATAAGTAAATAAACATAAAGAATTAAAAAGACAATAAAAGAGTAATCATGTTACATAAAATATGTTACATTAAATTAGGGACACATAATCTTTGTTACAGCCAGCAGTGGAGGCAGATGGCAGCGGGTGATAACGATTAATGGGATGATGGTGATTTTAGGCTTAAAGTTCCTGTCTCATAAAATGTCACAGACTTGACTTTGCAAAATATAATTGGCATTGCTGGAATCCTTGCAAGATGGCGATTATTTTGAGTATTAACATCTCATAGTTTGCACAAGAGATATAAAGTTTAGCTCTTCAGCTTATAGTACATTTGAGTACAGTAATACATTTCTCAAATTATGGGTTTTTTCACAGGGAAAAGTCTGTATAATTATCCCTGGTGGTCAGGATATAATGGTAAATATATGTGAATTCCCATAAAGTGAATGGCATAAAGCGAGGGTCCAGTGTACAGTAAACGTGTGCCATAGCATTAACACTGTTATAAAGAGGTCCGGTAAGCCTGGGCTAGAGTTGTCCCGATGTGGGTCAGTGACCTGTGCCCGGGTGGGCTAATCCCCGTTAAAAAAAAAAAAAAAAAAGGTCCCATACCTGTACTTGCCGAATATAGTTTATACGAATTTATATTTTATAGGAATTGGAATACAGTAATATATTTTATTACAGTACTTAATATTATTACCAAAAAGTAAATGTCAGCTTTTACAGTTTATGCATATTTGAGTGACTCCTTTAATCATATCATATATAAAGTAATTTTGCTTCCGGCGAGTGTTTGCCGTACCAATATTAAATTACTGTACTTCCTACGAGCCTGTGACAGGCAATAATATCTGGTGAGTATCAACACAAGACAAGCAAATTGTCAATAAATCTAGCTCCAGGGATAATACTGCACTATGCTCATAAATAATTATCCTACATCTCAACAACCTAAACAAGAATTAACACAAAATTCAATAAAAAATCCACTAAGATTAATTCTGGATTCTGATGTTTTGGAAGATATAACTGAATTTTATCACCAATGTATTTCAGTATTTCTAAATGTTTATCTTTATATTTACAGCAATGGATGAACAAGAGTTTGATGAGATATTGACTTATCTCTCAAAGAGCAAATATCCTGACAGTATTAAAAGTAAAGATAGTCGTAGCAACTGGCGCAAGAAGTGTCGGCCTTTTACATACTGTAAGAACGAACTATATTACAACCACAAGAAGTATGGAGCACTCTTAGCAGTCAAGGGTATTAAGGATAAGAGGAGGATAATAGAATCCAGTCACCTGCAGTCAGATGGAAGACACCATGGAATTAACAGAACGTAAGTAGACAATTTTGTAATCATACCCCAGAACATTAGTTCTAATTTATCTATCTTTTATCATCATATTAAGAATAAGTTGCAATGCAAAAACAAAATATTGTACAATTGGTGCAGAGCGTTTCAGGGTACTGACACGAATTCTCTTATCCCCGATTCACATCTTCAGAAGATTTCCACATCTAAACTACTCATCACACACAGCACCGCTACTATACAGCAGCTTCACTCCAATCAGGCTGACACAGAGCGGTATTTATATATGCAAGCACCACTGTGCTCGTACAATACTGTAGCTAGCTATACAGGCATCCTCCGGGTTACTGAAGGGTTCGGTTCCTGAAATTCTTTCCATAACGAGAAATTTTGAAACGCGAAACTATTTTTCCAATTGACTTCCATTACAGTAATATCTCCGTTAGCCAGAATCCCTTAAACCCGGAAATCTCCAATAGCCGGAATTGAAATTTGCTCGGAAAACATTCCCAAAACCGGAATTTTCCAAAAATTTCCGGCTTTAGGAAAAAATTTTCCAAGGTTGAAAATCGAGAGAATTTTCTGAAAATGTCTTGAATAAAGATGAAAGTTAAAGTATTTTTTGGGGGGACCTGACCTGACTCAATGTCAGGTGGAGGTAGGGTGGGGGATTATTGGTTTCATATTACTGACCTTCTGATAGAATGTCAGGTCACCTTTCTTGGGTGGGGGATTAGTGGGCCTTATGACCTGAAGATGTCTTGAATAAACACTAAAGCTAAAGTATTTTTAGGAAGATTGTGATAAGTATAAATGAGCAAAGTTGTATCCCTTCAACATTACTTGACATAACATTTTAAAATATTGAGTGAGAAAACAGAAAGGTGTGGGTGATTAGAGAGATGGAGTGGTAACATGCACCAGTATTGCCAAGTGATAAGCTCCTCAACAGTTGATCTTTTAATTCAACTCAATGCAGTCACACAACAAAACCCTCATTGGATGCTTGTTGTCTTATTTTCTCGGCGTGTTTGCCTCTCTCTCTCTCTCTCTCTCTCTCACACACACACACACACACACACAGGGTGGTGAAATGCGTCTAGTGTGGCAGTATTATGTTAATGTTAAGGTAAAAGCACTGCTTGCTCCCTTTCGCTTTCAGCTGCTGCCGCTGGCTATCCCTCGTGTCGAACAGGGAAGCAACTTGCATAAATCTTCCCCTACCAGTGCACAGTTTCCTCACCATCAAGTTTCCTGCGCCTCCTCGTGGCAACATGGTAACTGGGTGCCTCGTGCACACAGGCAAGACCAGCAGGGGATCTCGGAGTAGCAGTGGGACCCCGAGGGATGGCGCATGGCCCACTGACATGTGGACAAAATCTGGCACCTACCATCCAGTGCTCCGCTGCCTTGCGGATTATTAACCTTGGTATGTATAAGGCTACAGGAGTAAACCCCGAACGAAAAATCTGCGGTGGAGCCCTGTATCAGGCAGACGTGCTTACAGAGCTCCAACAAGACCCCAACGGCGGAAGAGGTGACCATCGTGGAAATCCAACGAATTCACCGGCAGACGAAGGAAATGCATGATGGACAGGCTACTAAGGCGAAACCCAACAAACTGGGCTATTGGCAGTTCATTGCAACTCTCCCTTTCCCCGTTCATTGCAACACTTGCACCACTGGATCAGGAAAAGGAGAGCCAAGATGTGTGATTGCAGCCTGCGCTCCTGCCTCACCACATAAATCAACTCACGTGCAGCCATCATCTCGTTCATCATACCTCTCATCATCTACAAAACACCTATACCCCCAAAAGTCCCATGGCAACAGACGAGTGGCAACGGGGACAGGCAGAATCTCAATGTGGTTATAGACCATCACGTGGCACCACTGACATGATCTTTGCTGCCCGCCAGATACAGAAAAAGTGCAGCGAACAGAGTTGTGACCTGTACATGGCTCTCATCGACCTAACCAAGGCCTTCGACTCGGTCAACAGGGAAGCCCTCTGGCAGACCATCAGCCGTTTTGGCTGCCCACCAAAATTCATCGCCATTGCGAGGCAACTCCACCACAGCATGAACGGCAGTGTCCTGCACAACAGCACCCAGTCTGAGTTCTTCCCCGTCCAAACAGGGGTTAAACAAGGATGTGTAATGGCACCAACTCTCTTTCCCATTTTCTTGGCTGCCTTCCTTACTCGTGCCAGTGCCAATTAGCCGGCAGGGTGGACATCAAATACTGGGTGAAGGCGGTCTTTTTAATATAAGACGACTCCAGGCAAGAACAAGGGTGTCAGCCGCTTCCATTACTGAACTTAAGTATGCAGACGACCTCACCCTTGTTGTTCACACTGTACACGACCTACAGATCCTAAACACCTACCTACACAGATGCGTATGCGCACTTCTTTCAACCTACCCCTGGTTCAGACACGCCTCCACCATCCATCCAGCTTAACGGTACTACCCTCTCTAATGTTACCCACTTTCGGTATCTCGGCTCCCACCTGTCCACCACCGCAGACATCGATGAAGAGATTCAGCATCGGATCAGATGTGCATCTCAAGCCTTTGGCAGACTCCGAAATTGAGATTTCAGCTGTAGGGAGCCGAAATTATTTACAAAGCTGCATGTATATCGAGCAGTGGTCCTCCCCACCCTGTTATATGGCAGTGAGACATGGGTCACATACAGGAGTCACCTCAAGGCATTTGATTGAAAACTTTCACCAACGTAGTCTATGTTCCATCCTCCGAGGTTGCTGGGAAGACGAGAACAAATGCCACAAATGCCAGTATTCTTGCTGACACCAACTGTAGGAGCATCGAGGTTACCATTATCCATGAAGAGCTACGCTGGTCTGACCATGTTACCCGCATGGACGACAGTAGACTGTCAAAGCAGCTACTTTACAGTCACCTAACGAATAGTGAACGTAACACCAGCAGGCAATTGAAAAGGTATAAGGATAGTCTTAAGACAAACCTGAAAAGTGCCAAATCGACCCCTTCATCTGGGAGTCGATTACTCCACATCGTAACGCTTGGAGGAGCACCACACAAGAAGGTGTCAATACTTTCGAGTTAGCCCGACTGCAAACCGAGGCAGACATGTGCCAAGGCTGGAAAGACGTTGCCACCGCCCCTCCCGCACTAGATGGAGCCCTCCACATGTGCAACGAATGTGGACGACCCTGCAGGTCCCGTATCGGCCTCTTTAGTAACCTTAAAACTCACTAACCTAGGTGACATCTCTAATAACTCATATCATTGTATCATAGCTGGATGATCATCATACTCGATTCTGAGTGACAGCAAAGTAGTATGTGTGCATGTGTTTTTGAGCTTGCCAAGCACATTGTAGGATTGAAGAACTTGATGTTTCAGCCCCTTCATGCCACTTTCTACACTTATTGTAGCACCCTGACTTACAAGTATGCCTCTTTCTTCATGTTTCTATGTCTTCTGATCCACTATACACATATCGGGAAAGGAAATATAATACAGTAGACATTTTAGTTTTATCAATAAATAAGATTTACACATATTGTCAGTATCATCATGTAAAGTAAAGTTGTTTTTTTTCAGACTTAAGAAGATTAGCACCAACTACTACTGGAAGACTATAGCAAAAGATGTTCACTACTATGTGAAAATAGAATGTCAGACTTGTATTGAACAAGGCAATCAGCAAAACAATGTGATGCGTCATTCAAACATGACTCGGACAGATTCCGAGGGTGGAATCAAGGTCAAGTCGACTGAGAAAATTGTGGACAAGGCCATTGAACAGATAGGACTGGATGTAATTGGTAATATTTTAGAACCTAGTGTTCCATCTCCCCAAGAACCTGTGTGTAGTGTGTTTAAATGTGAAGCCGTTGTACCGCAGCAAACTATGCAACAGCCATTAGTGCTCAGAGACCATATCATGGCACAGTGCGGCCTTGATGTTATTGGTCCTCTCAGTGAAACACACAAAGGAATGAGATTTATAGTTCTATTAACAGACTGTGTAACAAAGTGGGTTGAAGCAATGGCATTATCTGAATTCACAACTGATTCTATAGGGAATTTTTTGGCTGAAAGTATATGCCGTCATGGGTCAATTGAAGAAATAATGACAAAACACAACAATAATGACTTTTGTGCGAGATTATCTGAGAAAATGTGTTCAATGATGGGCATCACCATCCGATTATCTACTCTACTTTCTCCACAGTCAAATGGGTATCCTGAGAACTATTGGTATAATTCTCTTCTGTGTGGTGCCTTGATGAAGTACAGCAATCAAAATCAATATTATTGGGATATTTACTTGCATCAGGTAATTTTAGCATATAGGACATTTCATCAAAAGAATACTCCTGGGTCTCCATTCCAACTTTTATACGACAGACCCACTCGTCTTCCAGTTATAAATGTATCTCACTCAACCAGTGATGGTTATTCAGATGAACAGGAAGCTCTTATAAACCATATGACTAGTTATATTAAGGCCCTGTCTTGTCCCACTCACCATCAATCACTTGGTATTCACAGCCAACAAAGCGATAGATTAACCCCTCCATATATTACACCTAATAATATCTCTACACCTGTGCCACCATCAACAACAGCTCAACATCACCAGTCATCACATGTTTTAGGATCTTTTACTCATACGGTGCAAGCTAATAATCAAATAAACTCAAATCTTCCTTTATCTACACTTGAAACAAGCCAGCAAACATCACACAGTAGTGCTACAATCCACACTATTCCAGGCACTGGGTTGACAGCACAAACTATATCCCCCAGCACCATGGCAGCTCACAGTATTTCTGGAAATAGCATAAATTCACACAGCATTCAAGGAAACAATTTATCACCTCACACAATCTCTACTAACAGTGTTGCACATAGCATCCAAGCAAACAATGTAGCACCACACAGCATTCCCAACAACAGTCATATTATTACAACCCCAACTGTTACTTCTGTTGGCAGTCACATTATCACACCACATGTGTCTGCTGCTCAGTCCACTACCGTCCAGACTCCAACAAACATGACCACACAGGCCACCACAGACACTCACTCAGGACACATGGTTATGATACACACAGACGGGAAGGCTTACGCAGACTCATTCTATGTGATCTGTCCACAGTGATCCTACAGTTGGATCTCGGGGAGAGATATTGAAATTGAGGTTTCATAAATATAGATATGCAACTAGAATCCTCATTTGACAATTGGATTACAGTAAGTCCTCGCTTAACGTCGGGGTTATGTTCCTGAAAATGCAACGTTACACGAAATAACATTAAGCGGATAAATTTTCCCCATAAGAAATAGATAAAATATGGGAGTTATGTTCCCCAGCCACCCTTTGCCCCATGAAATACATTACATATACAAAAAATCATTGCCATTTCTATAGAAAATAGTGCATACATATACAACTACTAAGTTTGTATTGGTACAGGTACTCGCCAATGGGTGGAGGTGGTAGAGCGAGTGTGTGGTGGGTAGTGGAGCAGAGGAGGCGGGAGGGGAGGAGTATGGCGGGAGCGGGGGAGGAGGGTGGTGAGTCACTGAGACTCTGCAGCTGCCTCCTCCTGTTCTGACTGGGGTTCCTCAGCCACTGTTTGCTCCCCCTCCGCTGAAGTTTGCTCCTCCTCCACTGAAGTTTGCTCCTCCTCCTTTGTTGTTTGCTCCTCCTCCTTTGTTGTTTGCTCCTCCTCTGTTGTTGTATGCTCCTCCTCGGCTGCCGGCTGTTGTTAAGCTGCTGCTTCTGCCGTCCCGCAACGAACAAATGAATCCTGTGTTGACTGCTTGGTGCTACTCTTCTTCTTCTCCTTATAGATCTCAGTGTAACAACCAACTTTCTCTGTTTGGGTCATCATCTATAAGGATTTGCATTGCTTGCTGGAACATGTTGAAAGCTTCTGCCATCCTCTTGGATGTTAGTATTCATTGAGGTTCTTCGTCGTCGCTGTCTTCAACGGGACTGTGTTCTATTAAGAGTTGTAGATCTTCGTTGGTGAGCTTTTCTGTATGGGATGCCAAGACGTCCTCAATATCCTCTGATTCCAGCTCATTAAAGCCTGTCTGTCAAGCCAAGCTGAGGATATCCCTATTCACTGCTGGGACTAAGTCCATGAATTCCGTAAAACTGTTGATGCACTCGGGCCACAATTTATGCCACACACCATTCAGGCAACTGTCTGAAACCTATTCCCATGCCTTGCCAATGTTGTCAATTGCATGAAGAATGTTGAAGCCACACCAATATTCTCGGATCGTAGGTTTATTGTCTCCGTCTGTAGCCTTTAGCAGCTGGGCCATGGTACAGCGTAAATAATACACCTTAAATGCGCCGATGACATCTTGGTCCATAGGCTGCATCAGTGCTGTCATGTTGGGAGAAGGAATACAACTTTTACACTGTCATGCAAGTCATTGAGATTGGGAGGGTGAGCTGGAGCATTGTCCACGATTAAAAGAATTTTGAAGTCAAGGTTCTCCTTGGCACAGTATTCCTTCATTGCAGGGACGGCAGACACGTTCAACCACTAGCTAAATATGGCGTTGGTTATCCATGCCTTCTTATTTGCCTTGTAAATGACAGGAAGGTGATCCTTAGAATAACCTTTCAGGGCCCGTGGGTTAGCAGCGTGAGAAATCAGCATGGGCTTCAGCTTGAAGTCGCTGGCAGTGTTCGCGCCAAGCAGCAGTGTCAAGCGGTCTTTTGCTGCTTTAAAATCTGGCTTTTCTCCTCCTTGGAGATATAGGTCCTCTCAGGCATCCTCTTCCAAAGTGAGACCAGTCTCATCCACATTGAAGACTTGCTCCGATGAGTAGCCTCCTTCCTGGATAATCCGTTTGAATTCTGGCGGGAATGTCTCGGCAGCAACCGTATCTGAACTGGCAGCTTCACCAGTCATCTTAATATTGTGGAAGTTATACCTGCACTTATATCGTTGAAACCAGACTCGATTGGCCATAAAGGTCTCATCTTTCTATCTTTCACCCTTGGTTTCCTTTACGTCGTCAAACAAGGATCTGGCCTTATGCTGGATAACCATAAGGCTCACAGGCACATTGCGTTGACTCTGGTCCTCCTTCCACATAGCCAGCATCTTTTCCGTTGTTTCTATCACAGTACTTCTGGTACAAGTTGTCTTGGTTGCACTGAGAGTAGTACCACTTCCAGCACTAACCTTAATCTTGTCAGCGTTGGTCCGGATAGTATGCACCATTGTGGGGGTTAGACCAAGCACAGTGGCTATGCCCACAGCACGTTCCCCTTTTTCAAATCGGGTTAATACATCCATTTTTGTAGCAAGGGTAATGGTCTTGCGTTGCCTCTTCACTACACTAACATCAGTGGCACTTGATGGATGCTTGGAAGCCATTTCAAATGGATAGAGTACAGTTTTAGAGCAAAAGCACTTAATCACACACAAATGTGAATGATGTGAAGTTGTAACAGAGACTGGCTTGGAGTCGCTTGGAGACACTGTGACGTTCTGCGAGCCTAGCAGAGAGAGCGTAGCGTGGATAGACAAGAGCGCTGTTGAAAGTAGTCCGTGACATCGCAAAAAGATTTAGTATTGGACCACCGGGACGTTAAAGGAATTTTTGGTCTTTAAAAGTTTAGCAACTTAGTACCGAAACAATGTTAAGCAGGCCAACATTAAGCTAGGACTTACTGTATTTGCTGGTGTATCAGATGCGTTTTTTTCTCCCAAAAATGTATCACAAATTACCCTACGTCTAATGTGCCTGTATTACGGATGGGAGGCCGAGCGCCGTAGGAGGAGTTGCCTAACCAGGGAGTCTGGGACGAGCAGTAGTCCACTAAGCACAAATATTGGGATACTAATAATAAAATACTGAAAGACAATCCAAATTATCACAATCTATTACCACAAACTTACGGCAAACTTGCCAAAGACGTAAATAATGGCTTACATTGGCTTAACGGCAGAGGGAAGCTCACAATATCTCACTATACCTCTTTCCCCAGCATACGTAACCCACACCAGATACATGTCTTACATTATTTAACGACTGTGTTACCTTTAAGAAACATTTGTTTATTATCTAAATGAAAAATGTCCCGAGAAAGATTAAAGAAATGTTAACAGAAAGTTCAGCCGCCAGTCAGCCATTTGCAATGAGTCAATGATGCTAAAACAATAGCGATGGTGCTACACCCTGGTGGCTGATCATGGCAACACAAAACATCACGGCCAAATATACGAGTTTCACATCCTGTCGGTAATTCTCTTGATCAAAATATAAACAAGCCACACAGTTGCTCTGATCAGAGGTAGAGTTGGGTTAATACAGTAGAACGTCGATTTAAAGTGATTCAATTTAAGATTATTGATTGAAAGTGACATCCTCAATTAAGGACAATGTTTTAATTTAAAATTTAAAGCGAATCTTTTCCATTTTGCGCGAGTCAATCTGGCGCATCATATTTTAAAAATCGCGCCTAATGTTTCTCTGGGCACGCTACACTGTCCTAAGGGCAAAGCTGTACTGTACATGTACTCAAAATAATGTACTACTAAATGATTACTAAAATTTTTGTCTAATGCAAACTATAGCATGATTATATTCAAATTAATCACTATCTTATAAGAATTCCAGCAATGTAAATTATGTTCTCCCCGGTCACTTCTGTGACATTTTATAAACAAAAAAACAAAAACTCAATCTAAAGGACATAAAATAAACACTAGGCCTTCCCAACTGTCAAACGTGTCACTGTCACCAACCCCATTTTTGCAGCCAGGGTTGGGTGGTTATAGGCTTACAGTTTTTATCTTATATAATATCACAGACTAAAGTTAGGAGAATATAATTTGCATTGCTAGAATCCTTGCAAGACAGCGAATATATTTTGCACGATACAAATTTTAGCCCTTTGCAATAAAATTAGAACATGTCAGTTCAGTGACATATTATAAGAGAAAAACTTAAAGTCACTCTTAAGGACAGATAAATAAATAAGCACTAGACCTTGGCATCAACTCCCCCCTCCTCCCCCCAAATGTTCACATTAGCGATCACTAGTAAACAGACCATTTCACGTCCCATAATTTTAGCCGTGTTGATTTATGAGTGTTTGTTTTAACATAATACAACAAAAAACAATGTTTTGTTTTTTCTAGGAGATGGGCTGAGGTGCATGTGGGTAGACTCTCAGTCTTTTTAGTATTTTGTGTTTCTCTCCAAGTAGTAAACTAAATTATTCCATTGAAACAACACTTCGATTTAGTGCGAATTCGGTTTAAAGTGACCTCTCTTGGAACATATCTCGTGTTATATCGCCGTTCTACTGTATAATGTTACCATATATGATTTCTTATGTGATTCCAGTATATATTGTACAGTAAGATCATATATTTCGCATTTTGAATTTTGCTAGCACTACCTAATGTAACCAAGTCTTATATTTGGCGTAACATATCGTGAATTTCGCGAGATCCAGTCAGCTGAACGCGAGATCCAGCAAGCTGAATGCTGGCCACTGTCTTGAATGACGTCACAGTCCTCATACCAGTTAGTCATTTCTGCTACAACACATGTTTTGTCAATGCAAATTGGTTGTAACGCGATTGATGAATAGGGGAAAGCTGTTTGTAAAATGCAAACATTTGCATATGAATGTTGGCTATAACATGATTCCATCCTCAATGTTTTAAGCGTGGTGCGGGGTTATGCAATATTTACAGTTCACGTTCGACATCACATGTTCAATTGATTCGTATCTTTTGTTTGTTGTGTGTTTTTTTTTTTTTTTTTTTTTGCAAATTTAGCTGTTACCAATAAATATTGTATGGAAAGAATAAGTAAAAAGAACGTTTCACAGTGAGGACTAATAAAGGTTGAATCGCGCATTTTTTTGGTCAATTGCTCCATGATTTTTGTTGTTTTCTCCAAATTTGTTGTGTTAGCGACGAATATGGAAAGAGAAGGTGAGAAGAATGTTTCCAAGAAGCGTTCTGGAGATCGAATTGCCGGTGGTGAATGTAAAAGAGGTTTACAAGAACGCAACTATCGTGTTGTAGCCCGTGCCATCCTAGCGACCGCCCGGGCTGTTATTGAGTGCTTTTTTGGGTGGTGCTACCACCTGTCGAGTCAAGATAATGGCCTCTACCCTTACTGGGGGTCCTACTGGTGCTGGTGGGACAGACTCACCTAAGCGGCCAAATAAGGAAAAGGAGAAGCGGGACTATCATAAGGGAGTTAAGTTTGCCAAGTACTCGATGCAGGATAAGCAGCGTGTGATTGAGTTACTTGAGGAAGGCCTAAAAACTAGTTTCTAGAAAGCACAATCAGGTCAATAAAGGCAGAATTTGTATCATTTGGAGGTTATAAATGGGAAAGTCAGAGGTTGATGTAGAGTGGTCAGTCTATATTGTTATTTTTCCCATTAGTTTATGTACAGTATTTGCATTTGGTGAACTTGAATTTGGCGCAATTTTTCCAGTCTATATTACTTGCGAAATACAAGATCTTACTGTATTTACATGCACAAAATCATATGTTTTCCCCAACAAAACTACTTTAAAATCGCTTACAATAATTGTATTATGAAACGTATTTAAAAAAAAAAAATCCACAAAAAATCCTAGTAAAATAGGGGTGCGTCTTATACGCAGGCAAATATGGTAATTCTTGTGAGTCTAGCAGTGTACATTAAGTAGATTTTCTCTTACCGCAATGCCCAACCATCATACCATACTACCTACTACCTCAAAAAATAAATAAAAATAAATAAAAACACAATAATAATAAATTAATTTATAAAAAAAAATCTGGAACCCTTTAAGTATTTCCCTCATTCTACATTGCAGTTTTGGTGTTTCAGGACTACATTTCCCTCCTCATAATTTTCTACTGACAAAGGAAAAATATTATTTGGGGTTACTGTTTCCAAGGAATGTAACCCAGTCATTATACTGTTCAATGATACATAATGAACAATGTCTGAACAATATAATATTTTTCCTCGCACCACAATTTTTTTTTCTGTTTAGTACTATTTCAGATACCTGTGCGCCTTGTAAATAATTCTCATATCATGTGTGCCTTCTTCCATTGCAGAGCGGGGGTGGCTCTTGCAGTCTACTCCACATGACATGCAATGATTACTCCCTTAGTACCTGTACTGTATTCCACTTACATACTTATCCTCTGGTATTACATTGAAAAAAAATAATGCATTGTAATTTCTTCAGCACATATGGTAGGAAAAACACAGGTATGCTATAGGCAGGGTGTTCGGTATGTGATTCTCAGATAATGATGTTACCCAGATGTGAGAAGCCAGCCTCTTGTAGCTTCTTTCCAGTTTTGAAGTGAAACAGCTTCACCAATCTTTGCCACATTTTGTAGACTTACTCAGGTAGACCCAAGGGAAAAAATTAATAAAAACAGGGATGTTATTAAAATGAGAGGAACCTTATGGATTTTCCAACTTTGTTTTTCTTTCTATGCCTTTAAAATTAAGGAGATAAATGCATTTTTTGACCACAAATATGAAGGATTGATCAGGGGTAGAACTGGGGGGGGAGAAGAAGTGGGATGCAGCCCCCCCCATTTGTGGGCTGACAAATTTTTAATCTTCACTACTGGAGGCAGCATTTAATAATTTATTTGACTAACAAAAAATATTACTGAGAAAGTGTTGCCACAGAGCTAAACAAATAACCACCACTGAGGTCAGGTTAGGTCCTGATCAAACACACCTACATCATGATGTCAGCAACCAGCATAGAGGCCAGTTTCCATTGTAATCTCTAGGTGACCCTTATTGCTCTGGGTACATGGACCAAGAGAGTCAGCAGCCATGGAACAAGCTTGCTCCAAAATTGGCTGCTTGAAAATACAAATTTGCATTCTTAACTTTGCAGGTACAATACAATATACTCTCCGTTTAATGGAATCCAATATACTGTAATGAGCTCTTGATTTAGCAGAAGGCATTTTCTCGTCATTTTTCGCTCGATTTAGTGAACTAGTTCACTAAATCAAGATTAATTCCGTTCATACACTCACACCTACGGAGACACCTCAGACACATGATATAGTAAACCTACTTCAGACTACGGTGAATGTTCTAGATGTATAAAAATTATATAAAGCAATTACCGGAAAAATCTGAGAAAATGGCGAGAAAATCACTCCAAACATTTCTGCTCCGGGCCTGGGGACAAAGGTTCCCTGCGCTATGAAAGATTGCACCATGTTTAGCTGCATCCTCATATGGTTGGTGTGTGGGTGGGAAGAGTGAGGTGACATGCCAAGACACTTACACACATTAACAGCACTACTAAACCATTGTCTTATAACATTAGACTCGATAATTTCCTTTTTAAAATTAATTGATACATGATGGCTTGATATAGCTACTTTTGCATTTAGACAACTGATCAGTGAATAAACCTGGGTATATGGAGACACATTATACAGTACACTAGTGATGTCACGAAACTTCACAACTGCAAACATAACACAAATTATCACACCCAGTACTCATATGTAAGAAGTTAATTACTAAAATTTTTGTGTCTTGTGCAAAAAATTATAGGATGTTTATACTCAAATTAATTGACATCTTGCAAGAATTCCAGCAATGCAAGTTATATTCTGCCAAGTCAAATCCGTGACATTTTAGAAGCACAAAACTTAAACTCCCTGTCTTATGATCCTGGGTCCTTGACCCCTTCACTGATAACTACGCACCTGGCTCCTGGCTGTCAACACCTCACCTTCCCCTACCCCCTCCTCCCAGCCAGCAGGGGAGGCAGATGGCAGCGGGTGATAATGATTAATGGGATGACGGTGATTTTAGGCTTAAAGTTCCTGTCTCATAAAATGTCACAGACTTGAATTATCAGAATATAATTGGCATTGCTGGAATCTTTGCAAGATGCCGATTAATTTGAGTATAAACATCTCATAGTTTGCACAAGAAATAAAATTTTGAGTCATTTACTTTTACATTACTTTTATCCTCTTTACCACTGATCAACTTGTTAACCGCTTGAACGATTGGTCACGTCTCTGTTATGCACTGTTGGCAAGTACTGGGCGTGCACTGACCAGGCATGGGACAATTAATTAACTAAATCATTAACTTCTACAAGTTAATGATTAAGTTAAATTAACTTTGCTTAACTAGTTAACTTTTGAAATAACAGTTTAACTTAATCAAAATTTGGGAAATTAATTTATTAACTTCGATTAATTATCAATTAACTCCTTATAAAAATAATATATAACACACCAGCCCTTGCGCCCAGTGGGTATCCAATATATTAAGCATTATAAAGTGTAATAAATATGTGATGAAAAAGTTTGAGTTTATACTTTGTGATTATTATTTATTTGATATGCAGAATTCTAATCTTATATAATTTTTCAAGTAAAAAAGTCTAACTTGGTTTTTCATACTGAAATAATAAAATTATTTACCTGTGAAAAACTTGAGTAAAAAGTAGAAAAGTCAAGAATTTATAATTATTTTATCTCAAGATTTATTCATACCAAGGAAGTACCGGTAGTGTGCCAGACTGCCTCACTATTCAGGTATTCAAAGACTCTTCTGGAAAACATTTACAGAATATTAAGTTATTTTATCCACATGAAAATTCCCCTTAGCAAATTTGACAGACTGGTTAACTTAACTTAATCGAAAAAAAAATCTGAACTTAATTACTGTAGTTAATGTTTAAAAAATAAGGTTAACTTAACTGGAAAAAAAAGAGAAAATTATCTTGACTTAACTAGTTAAATTTGAAACTTAATTGCCCCATGCCTGGCACACTGACTCCTGAATGTAACAGAACCTGCTCCAGTACTTGTTAAATCTCGCCTTGAAATAGCTCACACTCGGTGCTGTCACAACACAACCTGGCAGATTGCTCCAAGAGTTCACAACTCTCACTCCGAAAAGTTCGCCCTCACAGTTTTCTGGACTTGTGGCTTTTCCAACCTTGAGCTGTGACTCCTTGTGGGGCGAGCATTTGCCAGTTCCAGGTAAGGGCACTTGACTGAGTAGTGCCCTTTGAGATGTTTAAACCCCTCAATTAGGTCCCCCCCTGTCCGTCTGCAGTATAAGCTAGGCAATTTCAGATGTAGCTTAGTACAAAGTGAGTACAGTAATATGTTGCTCAAAATTATGGCTTTTTCACAGGGAAAAATCTGTATAACTAACCCCAGTGGTCAGGATATTATGGCATTGAATGTTACAGTGTGTTTCAAATAAATTCTTTGATTAGTTCTGTACATAAAGCAACTGGTGGTGGAGGGATGGACACCCTTAGTGGGAGAAACTGACCGCTCACCCCCCACCCCTGCCTGTCATTCTTTCTGTAACTCAACAAAATATTGTTTATTTGTTATTTATTAAATAGTAAAGATATGTTGCTGTAATAATTTGAGCTTATTAATACCAATACCCTTCATATACAGTAAAACACACACAAAAAAAAAACAGGGTGGGGTGGGGATCACCCTCATGCCACCAACTAACCGTGTCCTCGGCAAATTGTGTATTTACTACAAGAAAAGGGGGGAGGAGGGTTATCAATATTACCTGAAACAGTGGTCCAACATCCACGTCAAACCCAATGTCAGCAAAACCAGTGGCGATCACTTTAGCACCACGATCATGACCATCCTGGCCCATCTTAGCCACCAGGATCCTTGGGCGACGACCTTCAGCTTCAATGAAGTCATCAATCTGTCAAGAACATAAATGTCACAGGTAAGTGTGTGTCAACAATCATACTTTCCAGACACCTACAGTACACTAACTCAGGATATCATTTTACTTAAAGTATATCCTTTCTCAATGATTTATTGCCCCTATTCCTCACTCTGTCCTACTACCTGCCTATCCATCTCCTTCACTCTTATTTGAACATAACATGAAAATGCTTTTACACAACAGATCAACAGCCAAACTGTTGGGTCTTGAAAAAACATGGCAGGCTTTTCTGTGGGTTAATGATGCTAGAGAACATGTGTGTGTAATGTCAGTCATGCCTCAACTTCCCGTGACAGCTCCAGTTGTGAGTGGCGATGCCTGACCCAGCCATCCAAGATGTCATACAGCTTGACCTGCACAAACAAAAAAGATAACTCCTTCTCAAGGGTTCAACACCTTTTTTTTTTTGTGGAATCATAATTCTACTTTCATCCCAGCCCATCTGTAAAATACTAAGGATATATTCTTTATGACTGAGCCTGCAAAGACTAGATCTAATTTTCACACACTAAATCTTCTCTTAAATAATGCATTTATTCTATCAACCATTTTCAAGCACACATCAGTGTAAGCTACAGAACTTTATTAAAAAAACCCTCTCTTATAATACAGTATACGAAGAGTTGGTCTCTCTCAGTTTAAAACATCGCCCAAGCATAGAAGATGTTTTAAATATATCAACTTTGTTTAAATAACTTACAACATATAAATGATTGACCAAAGAGTGAAATTTCATTTCATGGTCAAAGGGACAAAACGAGTGAATTGCAATACTGTATGCATTTTTATATACAACTAGTAAGTGCTGCCCAGCAGAGCCTGCTGTTTCCTAACAAATATGCAATGATTAGCTGCAGGACATATTATCCATGTCGACTATTGTCGAAACTTTATCTAATTTATTTTTTCATAGTAAACAATGATACTTGGTTTAGGTATAATAATAAGTGATCATCGGGATTACAATTATTATATTAGAGGTGCTCCTCTACTTAAGAACGTTCAACTTACAAACTTTAGAGATACAAACATCATCACTGAGGGGTGGTTACCTGCCAGAACAGGTGTTTAATGTGGATGTGACTGGATTATTTTGAAGAAAATTCCAGATAGAACAAACATTACCTAAGAGGAGAAGAGTGAGCCAGGTTTTAAGGCTGTATTAAAGGGTATAGCTGTACTAAATATCCATAATCTTTACATTTTTTATAATATGTTTGGTATCTACAAGAGTAAAGTTGGACTTACAAACAAGCCTCAGGAACGTAGCTCGTTCGTAAGTAGAGGAGCACCTGTACTTTGTATTTATACTTTCCTGTGAGTTTGAACCAATTATCCAATATCCCATTGAAATAATAGATTCAGTTAACAAAATTTTTGATAAACAAACGACTCTGTGGAACCAATTGTGTTTGTTAATCGAGGGACCGCTGTATATTCAATACAATAATTTTATTTACAAAATATTTTACCTTGGCTGTCACTGCATCAAGTTCATGTTGATCACCGTACTCTGTCTTATAAGCGCCAGACACCAACCTGTCTGAAGCAACATGACGACCAAATACCTGAAAAAAAAACATTCCTCAGGAAGTACCATAAGAAGTACTGTACCTTTTTATGTCCTAAAGTGAATACACTGTCTCCTGTTTTTTTTTTATGTAAAACCATAATAATGATTTATAAAGGTATCCCTCAATATATGAACATTTTAGATACAAAAATTCACTTTTACAAATTTCCTAAATTGGCTTTTTTTTTTTTTTTTGTCTAATGAAAGCTTCCTCCACTTATATGAATTTGGGTCCCAGCAAATATTCAAACTGCAAGCCCCTAGGAGTCAGCTGGGGTGGCCACATCCCCCTAGCACACTTTCTACCAGGCTGAGAATATTTTTCATCTCTTAATTTCGGGTAAACATAACTTAGTTCACTTTTTATAATAAAGAGAATAAGCATTTCTCCGCGTGCCAGTGAGATTTCGCAGTATGAGCTGGGATGAGTTATGTTATGGTTATTTTTCAACTCATAGTTTCAAATAAACTTAATTATTCTTCACTTTTTTTATACCCAGTTACATGTACACAATTCTACACACATCATGTTAAAAAAAAGTAAAGGAAATAACTATCATAAGGTTGAAACATAAAGGGAATAAACATTTATTTATATGTGAGAGCGGCAGAGGGAGTGTAGTGGATCGGCTGATGGCTATGGCGACGTTTGAAGGCATCCACATCTGCAAATAGCAGATGTGTTAAACTTTAATTTAGATTTTACTTAATAGTTTTAGCTGCATATTTTCAACAAGATAGTATTTTATTAATGTTTTTAATGTGTTGGATAGTACAGTATACAGTGATATCCCCGTTAGCCAGAACAATTGGTGCAAAGCATTTCCGGGGATGAAAGATTTCCGGCTAACCGGACGACTTTCTTAAACCCGGAAAAATCCCCCATCCCCGGAAATATTTCTGGTTATTGAAAAAAACTTTGTGCCCAGACAAACACTAGCCCACATCCTCAAAATGTTTCTGTGTGCTGGGGAGTCTTCCAAAAGTCTAAAATAAAAATCTATATAAAATGGTCGTGAATGAAGCTGTGTGTTACAGCAAGGACTGGTATTTTTCACTCCCTTGGAGCTGTGGGGGATTAGTGGATCTCATGTAACTGACCTGACCTGATATAATGTCAATTTGAGGTAGGGTAGGGTATTTTGGTGGTCTCCTATTACTGACCTGATACAATGTCAGGTCACCCACTGTTGGGTGGGGGATTAGTAGGTCTCAGGACCTGAAGATGTCTTGAATAAACATGAAAGCTAAAATACAGTATATTTTATACTTACACTTATCACATTATATCCCTTCAACATTATGTTACATAAGATTTTAAAATGTGGAGTGAGAAAGCAGAAAGGTGTGGGTGAGAAGAGAGATGGAGTGGAAAGGAGTGGTAACATACACCAGTGTTGCCAAGCGCTAAGCTCCTCAACAGTTGATCTTTTATTTCACCACCACGTAGTTAACTGTGTTACCAGATATTTTATCTCAAACATGAACCGTAGGTGTATACTTATTCTTGTGGCCAACTGTACAATTATCTTCTGCGCCTGGAGGAAAAGATGAATAATTTGTACTTGGCCTGGGTGTGCTCCTCAGAATGCAAAATTTACACTACTATTACCTAGCAAAATATTAATTTTGTCACAACTTTTCTTCTATAATTATTTTTTTGCTAAAAATGTATGCTTTATAATGGAATAACGTTCATATTGCAATCACATAAAATAACAAAGGTATAAAGTGATGTATAGTATAAACATTTTCATTGAGCATAAACAAAACTTCTGTGTTCTACTCGCACTTACTTAGAGAAATAATTATTTTATCATGATTACTCATATAGAACTGTTTTTAGATAAGTTATTTACAATGCCAATGCAACAAATCCACCCTTTTTATCTCAAAGAGCAAGCTTGTTATGACTCATTACATACAATTATCTCTGTATGTGGTGCAGTCAAATGTGGTGAGGTGAGCAACAGTGTATCACACCTCCCCAAACCCAACAGTGTTAATCTGGTCCTTGTAAATATGCTATAGATATTAATTTGCAAATACATACACATTTAAATACAGTGTATTCATCATATGCCTGAGGGTTTTGAGATCCTGTAGGTGGCAAATTTAGGGTCTCAGCACAAAAAGGTCAGAAACCACTGCTCTTACTCCTCTTCTTTTGTAATAAATCCTCTCTAATATGCAAATCACAAATTAAGACAAAAAAGTTTACCCAGAGCTTTCACACAACATACATTTTCCATGGCTGTTGAGATTTCACCGAGGGATGCACGTGCACGAGCGGCCTCCACCGCAGCAGCCAACAAGTTACCATCACCTAGTGCAGCCTTCTCTAGGGCTGCTAAAGCTGCCCCTGTTGCTGAAGCGTCCCGAGAAGCCTTTACCTACAAAAAGATAATGGTGTACAGTAGCAGCACTTACATGTGTAATACACCATAAGGTTTCAACTTCTGAAGTGGTACAAAATACTTCCAGCTCAAGAGAATTAAAGAAATATCGTTTCGGTCACCCACCTATTTGGAAGTTGTTCAAAACACATAAAAAACCCACCAGAAAACATAATTTCAACCTAACCTAATCTTAAAATCCTAAAATTGCTGGATGACCGAAACAATAATAATACTCTACCCTTACTTCTTATTGTCTTGTAATGCAAAGTTCTGATTCACACATCCCCTTCCTTCTCTGAGCCCACACTGTTATTTCTCCAGTGTGCTCTTTATTGTTATAGAGAGAGTACAGTACAGTAGAGTACTGTACTGCACTCTCTCTACTGATTCTATCAAACACCTTCCCCGATATATCCACCACATAATATACCGTACAGTACAGTATTCCGTGTTAGTTCTTTCATTTAATTTGATCACCTACATACCACTTTCTATATAATATACAGTATATCTATATCTTATAATATAAAAGTATTAACCATCCAAGAGTTTTAATAATAATTGCTAAAAACAAACCTGTTTTAGTTTGTCAATCTGGGTAGTGCGAACTTCATTATTGTCAATCATGAGGACGTCAATTTTGTCCTCCTTCTCCAATTTGTACTTGTTCACTCCAACAATAACCTCTGGGAAAATAATTCTCAATATAAGACACACATAGTAACTGAAGAATCCAAAAATATCAGCATGGTGGCCCAATAAATCATAAACATAAAATTTATACAAAGTAATAAGGAATTTTCTTTGTCTTACTATCAATCTCTTACAATTAAAGTTATAAAATTCCATTATTGAGTCTCTGACATGACATGATAGGGTGAAAGGAAAACTTTCTTCACAATATCAGAAGTGTCAGAGATCAATTATCACAAAGACTAATTTGGTCGTAAGGGAGAGTAGAATCTGTTACAGTAGAACGTCGATTTAAAGCGATTAAATTTAAGATTATTGATTTAAAGTGACACCCACAATTAAGGTAATTCGTACTTTTCTGTGAGTTGGAAACAATTACCCAATATCCCATTGAAATAATAGATTCAGTTAACGAAATTTTCGGTTAACAAACGACTCTGTGGAACCAATTATGTTCGTTAATTAAGAGACCGCTGTACATCTATTTTTTTTGGTAGATGCTCTATGAACTAATATTATTCCTGAAAGAGTGAGTTATAACAAGTCAGTGTTGACACAGCTTATGTCTAATTCTTTGTTAATCTTTTAACAAAGTAGTGTACGGTATACAAAACTTACCTTTCGCACTGTCAATCATTGCCTGCTTCTTAGCAGCACACTCTTCAATTTTTAACTTTGCCCAACCTGAAAAATATTCCACAGTAAATTGAATGTTATTGGTTCATCAAACATTTGCAGCTTTTATTTTATCTAAACAAAAACAAATACAAGGATGTCTGTAAAAGATAATCTTGTACTCTGTACTATACTTACAATAGCATTACAGGAGATATAAGAGAGTAATTGAAGGATAATGCCAAAGATGACCGAGTCTGTTACAGAAGTTAAAGCTGGCGTGATAGCAAGTGAAGAAAAAATCTATATTTATTTACTCTTGACTCTGGGTCCCCTTCCACTATGGCAGGAAAAGCCATACAAGCATGAAACAATACTATCCACCTTAAGTACAATTAAACCTTAGGACCCGGGTAATGTTCCAGAACGTCCGCCTATTCCCATTTATTTATTTTTTTTTAAGTTTTTTTTTTCTCGATTTATCCCAGCGGGAGGGTACTGCCAGCAGCACCCTAACCCGGGGCTTAAGGGTTAAGCCCCTACCATCAGCCTTAGATGCTCAAGTTTTAATCGCATACAGTACAAGTAATCAGTCACTATTATCTCACCTGAAGCCACAGCTTGGGCCATGCCACCCATACTTTCCACCTCATCAATAATTGCCTTTCCTGCTTCATACACTTCATTAGTCAGAGCCTCCATGGCATATGACCCAGCCCAAGGATCAATTACCTAAAAATATTATATATCAGCTATGAGAAAATTAACAATGATTAATGTCACTTTTTTTTTTTTTTTTTACAAAATATTAGTCACAATTTAGACTGTTCTAAATTAAACAAATGAATAGTTCATACAACAAAGTTATACAAATATACTATGAAACAATCACTTTAAGTATGCACAGAACTGATCTTCAGTATCTGACCTTTGGGATTCCGGTTTCTTCTTGGAGAATAATTTGGGTGTTGCGAGCAATACGAGCAGAGAAGGGGGTGGGTAAACCAAGGGCCTCATCAAAGGAGTTTGTATGAAGTGACTGTGTACCACCGAACACTGCAGCCATTGCTTCTATTGTTGTACGGATGACATTGTTATATGGGTCCTGCAATACAATTAATTAATTAATTAATTGATTGATTGATTGACTGTGGTAATTACAGCCTTGGTGACAACAGCTTAGGTCGTATGTCAGTGAATTAAAAGTAAGGCTTAAAAGACTAAAATAAAATAATCCAAGTTAAAAACACAATAAAAAACAAAGAAATTTCATATACAACAATTACTAACTCAAGTTAATACGGTATGTACTGTATATTTTATCCATAAAATATACATAATAAGTTATAAAAGTGGCCTACAAGTGTAAAGTTTCTATGATGCCAAAATATGTCAGTCACCTTTTACACCACTGAGTGCTAATTCCATTGTTATGTAACCACAGAATTTGTGGAAAAGTCAATTCAATTTATACTGTAGTAGTGTGCCTTATGAATACAGAAAATACAGTACAGTAAGATCTCATATTTCGCGTGACTTCATTTTGCGTTTTTGAATTCCACGAGCACTGCCTAATGTAACCAAGTCTTATATTTGGCGTAAAATATCGTGAATTTCGCGAGATCCAGCCAGCTGAATGCGAGTTCCACCCAGCTGAACACGAGATCCAGCAAGCTGAATGCTGGCCACCGTCTTGAATGACGTCACAGTCCTCATATCAGTTACAGTCATTTCTGCTGCAATGTTTGTTTTGTCAATTCGAATTGGTTGCAACGCGATTGATGAATAGGGGAACGCTGTTTGTAAAACGCGAACTTTTGCATACGAATGTTGGCTATAGCGCGATTCCATCCTCAATGTTTTGATTCCATCCTCAACGTTTTAAATGCGGCGCGGGGTTATGCAATGTTTACAGTTCACGTTCGCCATCACATGTTCAATTGATTCGTGTCTTTTGTTTGTGAAGTGAAGTGCCCTACTGCATGCCACATACCTCATCTCTCTTAGTCTTCTTTGGTGTGTTACCGCCCTTATCACCACCTTTAGAAGGATGTTTTGGAGCCGTGATGGGATTTTACGAGCACAAAACACACGGGTCGCAGCGAGATGTATACTGTATACAGTATGGCAAGGGACACGAGTGAAACGGGAAGCTACGCAGTTTCTTGCAGAAACTCATTCTCACGCACAATCAACCGCATATGAAATCAGTAACACCTGTGCAATAAAAATACATGTAATGAAAATCTGCAAATAGGCAAAATCGTAAATAAAAAATCCATGAAAAATGAGGGTGCACTGTACCAGTAAAATGTATAGAGACAACCCCCTGTACATTAATAGATGATGTACCTACAGTGGCAGACAGTACAGCACAGTATACAGGATCTGCTATACAACAGTACACTGAAGATGACATACCTGTTCTGTAAGAGACCATCCTGAAGTCTGACTGTGAGTTCTCAACATTGTAGATTTTTCATTCTTTGGAGAAAAGTTGCTTTCAATTAGATGTGCCCACAGGCGACGAGCAGCTCTCATCTTGGCAACTTCCTGTAAAATAATACAATTATAAGCAAAGGAAGTCACTCGGCATTTTACAAAGCACTGATTACTAAAGAAAGTGTAATAAATAAACAATGAATGACAGTAAATATTACAACCAGAATAACAAGAGTTAGGGACCACCAGGGCTCACATTACTATTTAAGACACAGATTTGTGTGTTAAATATACAGTGCCACTAGGTCTAAATGTCAGAACATACACACTGAAAATTGTAAAAACAATAACTAAAAATGGTATGACACTAAATAGGACTAAATGATTTTATTCTATAAAAAAAAATACAGGTCATATACACTACAGATGAGTTAAAAGTGAGAAAATTACAGGTCTGACTTAAAGTGAAGCAGTCACTAACTGCCGTGGTCCAGGCTATTGCAGTCCCTTACATTAACTACCAATCCGCTGCAATTTGTTTAAATCGGGTGCAGCGGCTTTCAACCATGTTAAAGCATCATTACCCATTGTTGTCCAGATAAATGATAATTAGGTGGTGCCTCATTATTCTGTGGCTCATTTTGTCAAGACACATTATTGGGTGCCTCCACTCTACTTTATACCTGAGTAAAATAACGTTAATTTAATAATAATAAAAAATTGAGAAGGTTATCAACAATTTTCTATGACAAAGAACTAATATAAATCACAATAGTTTTCTATGACAAGTTTCTTTCCCGGAAGCCTCCAAATGCCGCCAAGTGTGACAAATCGTTGCCACAAACAGCTGTCCCCATGCCTCCACCAAGAAATCAACAGCCTTCTTCACGTTAAACAGCTTCCAGAACTGTTTGACCCGCACTTCATGGTCCGCCCAATCTTGTTCGTGTTCCTCGTCCTCGCTCTCACTATCGGTGCCACTCTCTAGGTTCTGCAGTTCATCCTTGGTGTTGGTGAAGTCGTTCAGGAGTGGAATAAGTGTTAAAGAAGTTCGTTATTGTGAGAAGAGAATTTGTGAGGTCAGCCTGTAGCACTGTGCATTGTAGGAGTTATTGGGGGATCCTAAGAGTGAGGATCACCCAACCAGAAAACCTCTTTATCCGCCACCTCTCTAAATTTTTTAAAGAAATAATTACTTATCAACACAACTTTTGACATAAATACCTGTTCTAACTCCCCAGGAGCAAATTATATATGACACATCACTCACCATATAAAAATTCATTCCAACGCCCCAGAAGAAGGAGAGACGTGGAGCAAACTGGTCAATAGCAAGACCAGCAGACAAGCCGGTGCGGCAATATTCTAAGCCATCAGCCAAAGTGAAGGCCATCTCCAGCACAGCATTTGCACCAGCCTCCTGCATGTGGTATCCACTGATGCTGATGCTGTTGAACTTAGGCATGTGCTGAAATGATTTTTGTAAGTAAATACAGGCTTTAAAAAATCCACAAAATAATAACACCTGTTTATTAACCCCTACGCCCCGGGATAGAGTGGCGCTAGCCGTACCCCCGTCGCAGGGGTAAAACAAGAAAAATCAACTTTTCCAAAAATAATTTTTGACCTTTATAAATAATAAAACAATAAAAAAGACGTAAGAAAAACTGTGTACAGCAATATCTCCGTTAGCCGGAATCCCTCAAACCCGGAAATCTCCAATAGCCGGAATTGAAATTTGCTCAGAAAATCATTCCCAAAGCCGGAATTTTCCAAAAATTTCCGGCTTTAGGAACAAATTTTCGAGGTTGAAAATCGAGAGAATTTTCTGAAAATGTCTTGAATAAAGACAAAAGTTAACGTATTGTCGGGGGGGGGGGACCTGACCTGACTCAATGTCAGGTGGAGGTAGGGGATTAGTGGTCTCATATTACTGACCTTCTGATAGAATGTCAGGTCACCCTTTCATGGGTGGGGATTAGTGTGTCTCATGACCTGAAGATGTCTTGAAGAAACACAAAACCTAAGTATTTTTAGGGAGATTGTGATAAGTATAAGTATAAATGAGCAAAGTTGTATCCCTTCAACATTACATTACATAACATTTTAAAATATGGAGTGAGAAAGCAGGAAGGTGTGGGTGATTAGAGAGATGGATGCTTGTTGTCTTAATTCCGGTGTGTGTGTGTGAATGTGTTAGCTTGCCCTTGCACATTGTAGGATTTGAAGAAGTTGATGAAGAGTTTGTTCAGGAGTCAGGTGGTGAGGTGACATGCCAAGACTCTTACACAGCACATACAATAACAGCACTACTAAACCATTGTCTTGTAACATTTTACATTATAATTTCTATTTTAAAATTAATTGATACATAAGGGCTCGACTGGGCGACATTTGCACTTAGACAACTGATCAATGAAAAACCGGGGCATATTTCATATTTTTCAGGCTGGGGTCTGCCCCAATTAATCCAATTTATCATGGTTCTATTCTTTTCTTTATTAATTTATTTATTATTATTATTATTATTATTATTATGCATTCTTCACATTTACTGGTACAGTATATTTTATCATTATTATGTACGAAGAATAGTTTCATCCACATGCAAACCATCATCTGGGCGATGTGACGCGTTCAACTGCTTAGCGTGGCAATCACCGGGAAGGGCAGAACTTTCCACACATCCCGTGGGTCAGATGTGTTATGCCATTCCAAGATTGTGTCATCATATCTCGGAATGTTGCGAGTTACTGCACATCACCTCTTCATAGCAGTGACATTATAATTTAAAACCATTCAGGTAGCGAACACTGTAAAATTTACGTTTAGCCCTCGCATAGTGGTAAATGGTGCTAATTTTTTTGCATCATAAAACTGATCAAGCACATATTGATACATTGTATAGCGGCCATTGCCTGTATAGCACAGATTAACAGATATGAATACAATTATAGCACAGGATAACAGAAATACAAATCTTATTACACCTTTCTCTCACAGACCTTTGCTGTATAGCTGAAGATATCTCCAATAATCCGCATTGATGGTGATGGTGGGAAGATGTATGTGTTGCGTACCATGAACTCCTTCAAAATGTCATTCTGAATTGTCCCAGAGAGTTGTTCTTGTTTAACATTCTGTAAGAAAAATTAAGACAAAATAAATACAGTACAAGGTATTGTTTAAGTTATTGACATTATACTCGTCCACTTTTGAGCACTTGTCACACATTAAAGAAAAATAATAAAACATTTACGTACCTCAATAAATTCTACGTAAAATTTGTTCCTTAATGAGTACAGGTACAAAATATTTTGGGTAAAAAAATTATCTTATAGGGATTTCTGAAAATACCACCGCTTATTTGTGTTGTGAAAGCTTCCCTCGTTTATACAAATTTGAGTCCCGGTAAAAATTCAAATCGCGCGGCCCCGGGAGTCAGCTGAGGCAGCCACATCCCCCGAGCACTCTCCCCACAAGGCTGAAGTAGAAGTTGTGTTATGGTTACTTTTTCAACTTGTAATTTTGGGTTTACAGTACTGTATAAACTTAACTTTCTTCATAATTTTTTTATTCAGTTTACAAGCACACACAATCCTACATTCAGATTGTGCACGCACACACACACAAAAAATAAATAAATAATAAATAAATAAATAATAAAAAAAAATTACTGTGTGTGTGTGTGTGTGTGTGTGCTCACAATCTGAATGTTGGATTGTGTGCTTGTAAACTGAATAAAAAATTATGAAGAAAGGTTTATACAGTACTGTAAACCCAAAATTACAAGTTGAAAACTAACCTCGTTAACTAACACAATTGCTCCACAGAGTCGCTCATTAACCGGATACCATTGTTTCAATGGGATATTGGGCAATAGGGTCCAGCTCAGAAAAGTACATACAAAGTAAAGCCAAAAATGCATAAAAGTCAGAAACACTCCTAAAATTTAAATTGTCAATATATATATATATATATATATATATATATATATATATATATATATATATATATATATATATATATATATATATATATATATATATATATATATATATATATATATATATATATATATATATATATATATATAAACTCTTACTCTTAAATCACAACTGTAATGTGATACAGGTGATTAATTTTATCTCTTGTGCAAAAATATATGACGTTTATATTCAAATTATTCACTGTCCTGCAAGGATTCCAGTAATGCAAATTATATTCTAACTTTAGTCTGTGATATTATATAATATAAAAACTTAAAGCTTACTATAAAATCACCAAACCTTTGCTGGGAGGGAGGGAGGGACGAGGGAGGAGGGTAACATGACATGTTTGACAGTTGGCTCAAGGTCTAGGGAAGTATTTATTTGCTTATTTATGTCCTTTAGATTGAGTTTTTGTTTTTTGCTTATAAAATTTCATAGAAGTGACCAGAAAGAATATAATTTACATTGCTGGAATTCTTACAAGATAGTGATTAATTTGAATGTAAACATGCAATAGTTTGCACTAGACTAAAATTTTAGTATTCATTTTGCACAAATATTAAAGAGCACAATTTTCTTGATATTTACTCCACTGGAAACGAATGTAAGCATAGAACAGATTACTGAATTACTGAATTGGCAGACTAGCCCATCAGCTGATGCTCACAACAAAACGTCATGTTCGTAGGGATTTCATTAATCAAATTTTTATTCGTTAACCGAATTGAAGATTCTTATGGGAGGTAATTCGTCAACCGAAATTTCATTAACCGAACCATTCGTTAACCAAGGGACCACTGTATACCATATTACTCATTAATGAGTAATCCATCATGCCACAAGTTGACTTTTGTTTCATGAACTATACACGTATATGTAGTGATCTCTTGGTGAGGGGGGGTAGGGTGCAGTCGGTATCTCCTACAATACCATAAAGACTGGACTGATTCCCATCAGCTTACAGTTGCCATTTAGGGATTTTTCCAAAAAAATTATCCAACAGTATCTGGGATGAAATGAGTGGGTATTAGAGCTTATTGTATCAATCTTTGTGTACAGGTAACTCGCATTTTACGCGCGTTTGATTTAAGCGTTTTTGGAATAACGTGAATGGAGAGCGTTTTCCCAGAATTTTTTCAGCAGAAAATAAATTCTGGCTATTAGAAGTGAAATTAGTTCATGAACAGCAAAGAACCCAACTACTGTAGTTTAGAACCTAACTATTATAAAGTTATTGTTAAACTAAATAAAATACATTATACAGTTGGTAAATTACCTTACAGAAGGGTAGAGAGCTGTCAGGGCTCACCACAGGGGGTGATTTGGATTTTTAATTAGACCATCTTTCAGATATGTGAAGATCATTTTCGGATCATGAAAAAATGTGTAACCAAATTTTCAGATTCAGCACATTCAGAAAACAAAGAATTACCTGTAGTTGCATTTAAAAAGAACTTAGTTTGAGGTATACAGTGAAAGGTATAAGTTAAATAATATTAATATATCTCTTTACCTGTTCTTCTGCAGCAACAATAAACATAGCCATTGTTGGGATAACAGCTCCATTCATTGTCATGGACACAGACATCTTGTCAAGAGGAATGCCACTGAAAAGGGTTTTCATATCCTCAACAGTATCAATAGCAACTCCTGCCATGCCAACATCTCCATGAACTCGAGGGTTGTCGGAGTCATACCTGTTAAAGAATTATACAAGAAGATGAAACAGACAATATGAGGCACCAAGTTAAAATTCTTACCTTACCTTAATATTTGTTCTTACATTCCTCTATATTTGTAGCATCTATACATTTTTTCTTTATATATCCAGTGCATTTACAGTACGTATACTGTACAGTACAGTACAGTACTACAAGAATTGGCCATGTCTGTAAAGTCAAGCCTGCTCACAAAACAAGCATAGATCTTAACCCAAAACTTGCCAGAGCCATATAATCTTTGCAGTACACTTGAGTATTAGAAATACAAAATTGGAAATTATAAGTTTTCAAAGTAGACTACGGGTATTTTCAATTTCAAAACTCCCACCAAATCTCATCAGCTGACCTCAGCTTGGTCAGTCAGTTGATGGCACAGTCCTTACATGTTTCCTAGGCATTGGTTAAGAGTTGTGGATTCTAACCAGGTGTGCTGTCTTTAAAATGTCTGAAAACAGAAGCAAGAGTTACGGTACTGAGAGCAGTCAAGTATACCTGTAATATGCAAGAAGAAAACATACAGTGGTTAGTGTTAAATAAAAGTGGAAATTGTACAAAAAAATTCAAGTAAACCCCATGACCAAGATCTTTGCTTTTTCTGTTTTCATTATGTTCTTATCACTCACAGTCTGTGACACTTTAGCACTTGTAGGAGCACTCACTGCAACAGAGTCATGAATCACTTGTTCTATCTTCATAATGTACCGCACCATGGATTCATTCACAACTAGCCAACTGCAGCGGTGCTCATGACTTCCTTTAACTTATTTAATAATTCAACTTTCTTTGTCAGGGTCACCACTGATTTTTGCCTTCTATGTTTCACTGCACTAGCATCACTAGCACTAGGCAGTTTTTTAGGGCCACTTGAGCTCAACACGAGAGATGCTGTGAACAATGGTTGAGCACAAACAAGACACAAGGGAGAGGAGACGCTGTCAGCATGTGGTGGTGGCTCGCAGTGCTCCTGCACAGGCTCGGAGTTAGCCACCATCTACTTACCATGAATAGTCAAAACTGCAAGTGGTAAACCCGCAAATAACAAGGGTTTACTGTACTATATATATGGGTTCCTGGAGTATTTACATCAAGCTTCTGAAATTATCTATTTGCATTTTGGATTCTTGATATTCAAGTGTACCGTATTTGTATTTAACTTACCCTCGATGAGTCGCTAAATCGAAGGCAACAGAGAGTCCTTGTTGTCCGGCTTTGATGTTATCAAGATAGAACTTATTGCTCTCCTCTACAGTACTGAAGCCAGCATACTGTCGAATGGTCCAGGGACGATTGGCATACATAGTTGGGTAAGGTCCACGGGTGTAGGGAAACTTCCCTGGTATTTCTGGTGTTTGACTGAAAAAATGACAATGGACTTAGTAAAAACTAAACATACAATATTCATATTACACATACTGTACACCTAATGCATTACGCTTTACTTTTATAGCAACATGCAAGTGGTTAGCCATTTATCACAGCAAAACATGAGATAACAATAAGAATGATTGTGATGTCCATTTTGTATGTTTTTCAGTAAACCTATTAGTCTTTCATTGAGAATAACATAGTAATAATAACAAGTACCTGAGCTAAATCTGATAAAACAATGAAAAATAAATTTGATCTTTCAGAATATAATCCCGATGTCAATTTTATTTATAAATACATTGACCTGTGGATTATTTTCAAGACCACCCACGTTAAGATCAAAGTTCTGTACAGGCATAGAAGTGAGCACCTCTAGTTATGTTGGTTTTATTACAAGTGGTTAGAAATGGGATTACACAACAGAAACAGTGAGTAGTACAGTATGTCCACAAACTTTTTAACATCATCAGGAGTGTAGAGAGGCTTAATTGTGATGCCCTCTGGAGTGTGCCACATCAATTGCTTTGCAGGGTCAATCCCCTTGAGCTGTTTCTTAGCCAGCTTAGTCCATTCTGCATTCAGGCCAGCCTCAGTGTGGCAGAATGCTGACAGGCATGCTGGCCCTGCTGCTACTCGACCATTCTGTAAATGATACCTACAGTAGAATCACACAGGGGCATAGTCATAGGGGAGGGGGGGGCAGGGCCGTTTCCTCGGGGCCCGGACTAGGCCCTTTTATATATTATAAATAAGCCAAAAACCCAAAATTATGTAAATATAATATATATGGAAAAGCTGTCATATCTGTAAAATTCTGTAAACCTAAATAAACTCATAATAATCTGTAAAACGCTGTAATAAATCTTTGAATTTGGGAATGATTCACTTGTAAGAGTTGGCAACCCTGCCTTGGTGAGCACCATGAACCTATATATTGTGGGGTTTTTTTTAATCTCTGAATCTAAAACTTTATCATTTAAGAGTTGTGATCAGCAATACACATTCAAAAATTTTTCATTTTATTTTTGTTTCAATAGAAGAAGAAATTGTAAGGACACTGTTGATGTTTTTTATTAATTTACCTTCACTCTGCTCCTCATATAACGTCGCCTTGCTTAACGTTGTTTCTGTACTACGTCGCTACTCTTTAGATACCAATAATTCGTTTAACGTCCCGACGACTCAATTTAATGTCGTTTTTGCGTCGTCACGGACTACTTTTTATGGCGCATCACCCTCTCTCATCTGGCAGTGGAACGCATCTCTCGGCTCAGCGCGCTACCTCTCACTAGCGGAACGTCACAGCATCCCCAAGCGATTTCAAACCAGTCTCTGTTATGCTTCCACATCATTCATGTGTGCTTAAGTGTTTTTGCTCTAGACACTTTACTCTAACCATTTGAAATAGCTTCCAAACACCCATCAAGTGCTACTGATGATGGTGTTGTGAAGAAGCAGCATAAGACCACTAGTCTTGCTACGAAAATGGAGGTTTTAAACCGGGAGGAGGAGCCACCCACCGAGTCTCCGTGACTCGCCACTCTCCTCCTCCTCTCCCACCCTCCTCCTCCGCACCACTACCCACCACACACTCGCTCTACCACCTCTACCCACCAATAAGTTCAATACAAAATTATTTTGTTTATTTATATACTGTATATACTATTTTCTATAAAAAATGCCATTGAATTTCTGTTTATGTAATGTATTTCATGGGGCAAAGGGAGGCTCAGGAACATAACTCCAGTATGTTATCAATTACTTATGGGGAAAATTGATCTGCTTAACGCTGTTTCATATAACATTGCGTTTTAAGGAACGTAACCCCGACATTAAGCGAGGACTTACTGTACCAAAAAAATTATTAAAAATTACAGGTAATTTTAGTTTCAGTCATCCCTGTTTTTCCAACGGTTTTTGATGGGTTTTGAATGATTTTTATCTTACCTACCCTACCCTACCATAACCAACCTAACCTAACCTAGCCATAGAACCCAGAAACTAAATCTAACCTAACCGAAATTCATAAGATTTCCAGGATGACCAAAACTAAAATTTACCATCAATAAAAACCCTATTTAACATGCCAGGAGGTCTGGGGGGCAGCCACACAGCTAGGAAATTAGGTAAAGTTAAGTAGGTTTCTTTGGTTAGGTTGGTGCAATCTTCTAACAATGCTTCAGCTGCTTGCATTTATCACCTAAGGTTAGGTTAAGTTTAATTTAGAAATAATTACTTTTTTAGACATTTGCCCAAACTAAGATAGTGTTCGTTGCAAAACACGAGAGAAATTGCACTACTTTTAAATTAACTGTTCATGAAAAATTGACAATAGATGTCTCCATCTATTACTGCAGACACTTCACAGTACAACATATAAGAGCAGACACTTCACAGTACAACATATAAGAGCAGACACTTTACAGTACAACATATAAGAGCAGACACTTCACAGTACAACATATAAGAGCAGACACTTCACAGTACAACATATAAGAGCAGACACTTCACAGTACATTTATATAAGCGATAAAAGTAAGAATTATGATGTGATATTATAAACAAAGTATAATACGAAGAAATATTTACTGCATGAATACCAAAAGGTACTTATCCAAGAATGACATGACTTACTCGTAGAAGACACTGTTTAGCAAATATTAAGGCCATCTTCCTTCGTCAGCAGAGTCTGTGGTGACCAAACCCTGAGTCTGAGGTAAGGCAGCAGACCTACAGGTGCTGAGATGAGGTGAGGCAAGCAGACCTACAGGTGGTGAGAGTCTCCTAAGCCACAACCGTAGAAACAATAGTGACGTAATAAGATAATATTATGATGTAATTATGTACAGTCTTGTGGTTGATTAATTTTAGTTTTTAGTTTTTTTAGTTTTATCCTCTTCACTGATCAGCTCGTAAGCCGTTTGGGAGGTCGGTCACTTATACTTTACTTCCACTTTATCCTATTATCTTCGCCAGTGGTCGGCTCGTATAATTTCACTCTTTCTTTGCCAGTTTTGTATAGTATCTTCATAGTAACATAGATGATATATGAATAAAAACGAGTTAAGTAGAGAAATACAATTTAAAAAATACAAAGGTAAGAAAGGACGTTATTAAGTAAACGTGCAGATTACAGCAACCCCAAAAAATCCGGAAATTCACTTCAGTTAATCGAAAGAATCATTTTTTATATTATCAATTTCTTTCATACACTTCCATCACAAATTTATAATAATGAAGTTATTGAATTATAAAATGAATAAAATCAGAGTACCTATCCCTGACTCAAGAGTATGGTAAGAAACACTGTAGCGGCTATTTATATTATTGTGAAGGCTGACCACGCTAATCTGGGTTATTTCCTAGCATATGGCCCTTGGACCACCGGAGGCTCCCCTTGTTAGGTGGTCAGGTAAGGTGTATAAGCGTCCATTATAAGAAGGTCGTTCAGATATCTAGATGGTCCGTCCCTCATAACGATCAAGGGTGGACCTCATCCCTACCACCTCATGCTCGGAGTTTTATTCGTTGGTGCAAATCATCTTCGTTTCTTCTGTATTTTTGTTTATTTACCAATATTTTAATCGTTTTCTTTATTAAATAATTAATATTAATGTATAAGAATAATACATCTCGAGTCGTCTGTATACATGTCATTTCTATTCGTGTAAATTAATAACTTACAATTTGCCACTAATACCAGCGACTGTTAGTGGTGACGAAACGGATTTGATATTAGCAAGGAAAAGGAGTTTGGTGACGAAATGGATTGGTGACGAAATGGGATGTATCCATCTCCAACTATGGCTTAGGATTAAAGTTAATACCAGATATCTAGCAGTGTTTTTGTAATGGTGAGAAATGCAGTTTCATAGTCATTCCATCGGATTTATTCAGTGACAAATCTGGAAGCTGTTCACTTGAATCACTTCCAACCCAAATTGACCAATGGGCGTTCGTAATGACACTAGTAAACAAATCCATTTCCTTGTTCCCTGACGTCATCAGTGTAGTTTATGGTTTATATGAACGTTTCACCAGTTGGAGTATCATTTAATTACATAAAATAAATATCTTCTTATTCAAGTACTGTTCCTTCATCAACATAAACTAGAATTAGATTTTGGTCGTAGATAAGAATTCAAGTGAGACCTTAACTACCAATCAAACACTCATATATCTTAATATTACCGGCAAATAACTAAATATCAATCTCGGGAAGAATATCAGTGTTTACAATAAAAACTTTTATATTAATTAATTTGAGGTTCACTAAAATATTTCTGTATTATGAGATATATATTTTGTAGTAAAAGATCGTTCAGCAGAGGCCCTCAGCAGTGTAGTGTAGTCATTAGCGTGTGAGCTGAGGAGGAGGCCAACCCACCCAAACAAACTGTGCTACAGGTTATTTACTTTAAATATTTTATTTATATTGATAATATTTCGTCTTACAAGTCTTTATATTATTTGTTATTCTCGTAGGATATTTATAAATGCAAAACCAGTTACTGTGAGAGTGTGTGAAACATTTGGGTCTTTTGTTCTCTAAATTGATAATTTTGTAAAAGGATAAACTCCAAAAAGTCATCTATGGTCTACAAGGACGAGTTTGGTCAACTGGCCGACGTGACTTTACTACCTACATGCCTTCAATGCTGTGACTAATTAAAAAACTTATCTGTCAGTTTGGTCAAAAGTACATCTGTTTACAATCGTAATTTTTGGTAATGTCTGGATGAACAGCTCTATACCACCAGAAGGAGTTGTTTGATTTCGTTCATTTTTACAGTTTTTTCTTATCATTATAGTAAGTATTTTACAGGAGGCGACATTTACTAGAACCTAATAAACCCTGACCTAACCAACCTAAGAAACCTACCTAATCTAACTTCCTAGTTTGGGGGAAGGACCCCCTGCCATATTAAATAGAAAGTATTTATTTTGATATCTAATATGGTGAATTTTCGATCTTGCACCGGCATTTCTCCCGCTGTTATTAATATGTTTTCGTAATGTTTAGACAATTCTAAAAACCCTTTTAGAATTGAATGAACTGAATGACCTACTGGAATTGATGGAAGTGCATTCTCATTGTGAAGCAACACGGCCTTAAGACTATTTGTTGAGCTGTCAATAAACAGATGCCAATCAGAAGGGTTGTACTCAGTGCCTATTTGCCCAAAAAGGCCATTGACATCAGAGCAGTAACACAGCAAATTGAGTTCCAAAACTTTGAAGAAAGGTTGTAAATCTTAGATGCCTTTTCCTGTACATACTAATCTTGCAACTAGGATCTAGTAAATTCCACTCCTTTAGACGAGATGTCAAAACCTCAGCGTTTTCCTTGGTAAGACCTAAATCCCTGATTAAGTCATCCAGTTCGTGCTGATTAGGAAAATGTGGGGATATGCTTGAGTCTGCTACATTAAAGTCAACATCCTCGCCCTCTTCAGAAGATGAGAAGTCAGCATTTGAAATCTCCTCTAAGGAAGGTGGACTGGGAATTGGTAAATCTTCACAGTGGGACATGGGAGCAATAGATGATGGTATGCTCGGATACACAACAGTTCTTTGATCTTTACACTTCTTGTACTTAAGATATGTTGACCGTGCGAAAGTAACAATTATCATGGTGATTGGCTTTGGCTTGTTCTTTCCAAATTCGAGGTATTGCAAATGGCTTACACTTCTGGTTACCACGTAACCACCCTTCTAATGTCGATCGACAGCTTCCACAGCAGAAATGAGGTGCCCAGGGTTTGTCTTGGTCACCCATAGGCATACCGAAATAAGCATGATATACAATGAAAAACTTAATGCCATGTGCAGTGCTGTGTTTAATCTGACTGGGACCGATGTAATATCCGCAGACATAGCAGAACGAGTCTGTGAAGACAGGTGACAAACACGACTGATAGCCATAACTCTCTGTTTGATTTAATATTGTCCACGGACTGTGTTCCCATACACTAAGTGAGCTGCTTCCACTCTTTGTTTCAGTCATACAGTATTTTGGAAAGTTCCTTACAAGAGCTTTACGCTGCTGTAGAAGTGGGGGAAAATCCAGATTATTAATGAGTTGGGTGATGTGTGCTAATGCAAACATTGATTTTCAGTTATATATTGGTGTGATAGAAGCAAAATATAATAGAAAATAAAGAGTATATTAATGTAGTGAACCTAATGGTAATGGCAGCGCTGTCAAACTTTTGATAACAAATTTGACGAGCAGCATTCTACCTATTGATTTTTTACGCATTGTATATTTTGTAATCACGGGTAAGTGCGCTTGTCAAAACTTTATCTGATTTATTGTTTTGATAGTAAACATTAATATATGGTTTAAGAATATTATTATGTAATACGGGATTTAGGGGATATAGGGATTATAATTATTATATTTGCCATGAAATTAATACTGTATTAGGCTTAGCAAATCTCAATATTGTTTAATTTAATGCTCATGTAAGGTTAGTATTGTGTAGGACAGCTTCCCACCAAAAGTCTGATGAATACCTTCCCCAGACCCAACAACAAGTACTGTACTTACTAGCATATTCCCCTACCGAGGGAGTCCCGACACAGCCTGCCTAGATGACGGCCCGTCAACACTCCAGACATCAAGGAGAATAGACAATACAGTACAGTGTCTGTTAAACTTATTGGTACCGAGTAAACTATAGCACATGACTAAATATACAAGGTGAGCTGTGTCTTGATACACCTTATTGTCATTCATTGTTCTCCTTATAAATAATGATAACTGTATTCATGGTACTTTACTTTCAAAGTATAATGTTTTTTATTTTGAATTATTGAAAAATTGGTGCTCAGGAGGTGCAAGGGCCTACAGGTGCACTAATGTAGTTGAAAATGGGATCAGGTAGAGCAGGATGGGTGTCCTCACCCAGAGGATAAAAGCAAAGATTGTTATTGTGGGTGGATATTGTAGCTGAACAAGCACCTGGGGAAATGGGCATTGCTTATGTGGCAGTCACTCCACTAGTTCTCTGCTTTAGTTCATAACTTGTGCCTGTAAACTTCATTTTAGGCATTGGTCTTAAAGGGAAAGTTGCTGATCTTTCAGTTATGTTGTAGCTTTGGGGCTTCGTCTGGCTGGCTGAATAACATGGAGTCAAAGGATGTTCATTGGTTATAAAATGCTCATGGGTATTTTTTTAAATAAGTAGAACTACAGTCACTCTTATGGGTAATGAGAAGATTCTATAAAAGTTTATGAACATAATATATATTTTCTAGGGGATCAGATTTAGAGAATAGAGCTCCTGCTCTCCATTTGTGTTTATGAGACAGCCACAATGCGAGTTACTGCTAGGGAATGTTACAGTACCTCTGAATACAATGTACTGTACTGTAGTGTACTGTATAGAGAGAAATTACAAATCTACTTACTATAGGGTTTTTCTATTCCTATTGCTGGCAGTGTAATAGTTTTTCTTTTAGAATTAGAGTTAAAGATTTTTATGTATTACAGGAAGGCAGTGGACAATGGATTCGGAAGCAGAATCTTCAGATGTTGTAAGTGATGCCGTGGAGGTAATTGTTGTTGGTTTAAGCTTATTGTAATTGGTAAAATTAACATTATGACATGAATTTAATCTACATCTGTCATTTTTTTGTAAAACATTACGAGTATTTACATGCATATTTATTGTGTATGCTCATGAAATAACTATAGGGTACTCTGATCATTTCATTATAGAGCAAGATAGAAAGATAATCGTTTGATTGCTAAAAGCTTCTCAGAATTTGTTATCATATTAGTTGCTTCATTTGTTGGTGTTTAGTTTGCAGAAGTGATAGTAAGCTGTTTATAATCAATTGGTCATCAAGAAATGACTTGTGTAATACCTTCATTAGAATACCCTTTGCTAGTCCCTGCCATGATCTGGTGACTTAAGGTGTTTCGTGGACAGGCTACACTGGATCACTGTAGATACTGCAAAACAACTCCTTACCCATTGAAGTACAGTAGTACTTCAAATTCCTAGCCATACTATGGTTTTCATAAGGATAGACAAAATAAAAACTGTGGCAGGAGTTTTTAATACCCAAAGACAACATCCAAGCTATAGCGACAATTTAAAACAGATAAATTTTAAGTCTTGGGAGTAAAAATCATGGGAACTGGTGAAGATTATGTTCAAGATTCCTCCTACTGTAATTATAAGCCCAAAAAACCAAGTTAGGGGAAATTAGGGAAAACATATGACCATTAAAACAAGCAGATAACATCACTGTACAAAGTGGTGAAGCATCTGTCCTGTGGAGCCATTCATCTTGAGAGAAATTTAGACACTGAAGGGGGTGTTTTTCTCAGGATAACTAGATGGTCCTCTTGCCCATTTTTGTCCTGGGTCTTAGTGTGCATTTCTTCCCAGCTGAGAAGAGATGTCCCGCCCCCTCCTCAAGAGTTATAGATAGCTGATTGGCTATTGCAAATCTATCCGATTTCGTCCTGAAGTAATGATGTATTTCTAAATGAGTTTGTTTCATAATCGTTGGGATGACCTTTTCTGAAGAGAAAGATATTCAGCAAAATTATATTCACATACATACATTCATTATTTCAAACATGAGCACCTAGGAAGTTTATCAGAAATCTTATACATGAATTAACTGTTAAACTCTGGTAGCAAATTGACGCTTTCAGAGGACGCATTTAGTATATACAGTAGTTATTTTTACCCACAATAAGGCATGCTAAGACAAATTACGTATCAGTAATACTACATTACCGGGTATGGAAAAACTGACATTTTAAAAGATCAGAATCACATTGAAATATTACATGGCCATCAGCAGAGGCAAGAAATATGACTGCGAGCAACTTCATATTTCCCGCCTCTGCTGACGGCTGAGCAGCCAAGCTCCCAATCTGTCACACTCATCCACCAACCTTCAGGAGCCGTGTCATAGTTCAGTGTGATTCTGATCTTTTAAAATGATAGTTTTGCATACTGTAGATTTACTATACGTAATTTGTCTTAGTATGCCTTATTGTGGGTAAAAATGAATATACGGTATATTAAATGTGTCCTCCGAAAGCGTGAATCGGTCAGATTTGCAACAGCCACATCATCACTACCTCACACCACCCCCCTCCCACTCCCCCACACCATCTCTACCTCACCACCCCCCTCCTGCTCCCCCACACTTTCACTACCTCACACTGCCCCCCTGCCCCCCACACCACCACTACTTCACACCACCCTCCTCCTGCCCCCTGCACCATCACCACCTCACACCACCCCCTCCTGCCCCTCACACCATCACTACCTCACATCACCCTTCCTCCTCCTAGGTACAGTACTCATAAAGCACCGGGTGATGAGATGACCATCTTAATCATCACCTTTGAGAAAATATTTGGCGAGTAATATTTTGATGAATGCAAATGACAACAGACTCATGTGATTAATTAAGAAGGACATGGTTGACATCCCAACAGAAGGTGAGCGGTGGAGGTGGTGAGAGTAATGGAGAGACCTCAGCTAAGAGACCAAGGGTTGATGTGTCATCATTACCTACACGCCAATACCTTGACCAGACTGTGGTGCCCATCCTCTTACAAGCCGTCACACAGCTCAACAAGGAAAGGTTAGTGTTGCTTAGTATGTTAGATTTGTATGTTATTAAAGTGTTGTGTTGATTTAATGTGGCTGTGAATGAAGTCAGATAGATAGGTTTGTGTAATTAATTATGTAATAGTTACAATTAATATTGTGAAACACCAAGACAGGATTAGCACAGTTGGTATTGCAGAGGTTCAGAGTGAATTCGGGGCTGTTGTTAGAACAGTATTACAGTACTGCATACAAACTGGACCCCATATCTTTTTCTTTTTTTCTCCTTTATTTTTGTTCTTTTTTTTTTTTTTTTTTTCAGGATTAGCCCACCTGGGCACAGGTCACTGACACACATCAGGGCCTGAGGGGCGAAAATGTAATAATAATACAGTAATTCATAGTAAATAAAATTTATAATAAAAAATAATAATAATAATGATAGCAATAATAATAATAACAACACTGTAATAATAATAATAAAGAAATACAAAGAAATACAAAAATTAAAAAAATAAATTAAATAGTGAGAAGCGCTGTAGTATGTATGTTATGTTACCAAGTAAGAGAAACAATCTAGATCCTGCAATTGTGTGTAAATGAGGCAGAAAGTCAGATCAGCAGCCTGGGACTTGGTCACAATATTCGTGATGCCATATAGCAACAGGGTCTACCGTTAGACAACACATTATGCTTCCAATATCTTCCCAGGCAGTAGTACCTCCCTGTTTGGTAGCTGCCTACTACCTGCAAAAATTCATGAATACAACACCATAACAGGGTGTGGATCCAGAAATATCAAAAGGGGGAGAGGGGGTTGTCGAAGAAGTTGTGGGCAGGGGAACATGGCGATCACAGCAAGCCCACCCAGCTGGGGTGTTTTGGCGATGCTGTAAGGCCACCACCTCCTTCCCCCGATTTTTTTTTTTTTTACCTATATCATGGGCATTTTGAAGCCATGTGCACTTGATATTAGGAGATATTCTGAGGGCAGTAATAATTACTTTTTACTATACACAAATGCCAGAGTAGAATACTGCATTAAAAAAAAAAGTATTAGAATTTTCTGATGAAAAGGGGGGGGGGGTCTGGATCCCAGAATCCCCCACAGGATCCTCCCCTGCATACAGTATTTATTTTTGCCATCTGTGTGTCGGCATAATGAGTAATTTCTTGTGCATAATTTTAATGCAGTTTCACTAAACTATTCAAAGTAAAAAATTACAATATATTCATTAAGTTGAATCCCTTAATGAAGAGCAAGTGATAAACAGCTTTTACAGGTCATCTCTTGTGTTTCAGACCGGGGGATCCAATAGAGTGGCTGGCAAATTACCTTCTTAAGAATAAGCCACAATTCACTAATGGCAACACATAACAGGTGTAAGGAAGGATGTTAAAAGACCTGCAGTACCTCACTTGGGTATATAGATTTTTCTCGCAGACATCTCAAGTTCAAATCATCTACCTAAAGAACATTACCCCTTGTAATAGCATGCTGCCTTTACTCAATCAAACTCTCTTAAGTGTTACCATCAGTATCCTAATAAGCTGTCTCTTTGTAGTGGGAATTACCAAATAAGTCCTATATAAAGTTAAAAAGACATAGGTTAAATTAATACATGAGACCTGTTGTGGTATTTCTTTGATCCCTTTACTGTATAACCTAAATTTCCTTCACTTGTTGACTTTTGTAAAGCATTCACTACCGTAAATCAACAGAATCGAGACCCAGGGTACCACTCACATTATTGGTTAGACTTAACTATACAATTAGTCTTTAACTTCCAGTTGCATCAGTATCCCATAAAAGTAAGACTTTGGGGCAACAGTCATCATTAAGTTTACCGGTACAGTATATATAATTGCACTGGAATGTATGCACTGCATCTTCGTCTGTTACAGGATGGCCTACTGAACTAGAGTTAGGTGTGTTTCCCTTAGTTTATTAACTCTTTCAGTGGTGCAACATAAACTTGCTTCAAGGCCCTGTACCTAAGTAGCACCCATGAGGTGTTCACTTGGGAGACATTTCCCATTAGGTCTTAATGAGTTCCTATAGCTTATTTTCTTTTGGAATGTGACTTATGTTTTGGTAAGTGAATTGCAGTCCCATTAATTATGAGTCCTTGTGAACATTTTGGGGAAAAAGTTGAAATGGCTAAAAACACAATATGATTGTGTGGACCAAGTCTGCTTATAGGTCTGTCAACACTCCAACCTCGGGATTGTCATTGTGTTGTCATGTTCATGATTTTTTGTGTTCATTTGCATTCCTTTGATCCAAACAAATGCCAAGTTTGGGGTAAAATACATGATTATGTGTTATGTATTAGACCAAAGTCCAATTTTGTCTCGGTACATGTTTGTTGTGATTTTGACTCGGGGAAATGTTCCCAGGTAAGGATAAGCTTTTGTTTTTTGACTTGAATGTAGTGCTAGATAATGTTGTTGTGGGGTACATATGCTGTCCTGTGACCCAGATCCCATTGTAGTTCATGAATAGCTTTGTAAGATATTATCGTTGTTAAGGGTGTTTTGAGATTTTAGACTGACTTAAGATATGGTGACTAGGGCCTTGAAATCATCCTTTTAAAATCTCTTGTCTCTCTTTGGTGAATAAAATAATCTGGCATTACCCAAATAAAATATTAAAAGTCATGTCCCAAAGTGAAGGGGATTGAGGGAGATGATTTCATTGGGGGAGCTTAAACAAATTGTATAAGTTAAATCACTGCCACTAACGTTTTGGGTAACCTACATCCCGACCTCACTGACTCATTGAGCACTTTACAGGAGTTGCTAAGGGAAAGGCTGTTAATATGAATTCCTCATTTATATTAATTTAAATTTAGTTTTAATTAAATTGCACAAGTTTTAATTGAAGGTGTGGTATTGACTTTAAAATTTGCACTAGTTTAGTACCACATTGTATACACATTGATTAACTTTAAACCAGCCTAAAAATTTTTTAATTTAATCAAGCTGTTATTTTTGTCAGCGATATATATAGCACTTGGAGAAGATGTGAATTTAAAGAAGACCTCTTTACTGAATCATCTGTTGTGTATTATATGCTCTTTACTGAATCATCTGTTGTGTATTATATGCTCTTTACTGAATCATTTGTTGTATATTCCTGGCCTTTGTTCCACCACTCATCTTTCTAAGGTTTTAATTTATATTAATTTTAATGGGGCCATATACAGTAGAACGTCGATATAAAATGAGATATGCTCCGAGAGAGGTCGCTTTAAACCGAATTCGCACTAAATTAAAGTGTTGTTTCAATGGAATAATTTAGTTTGGTACTTTAAAGAAACACAAAATTCTAAAAAGACTGAGAGCCTACCCAGATGCACCTCAGCCCATCTCCTAGAATAAACAAAACATTATTTTTTGTAGTATTATGCTAAAACAAACACTCATAAATCAACACGGCTAAAATTACGGGATGCGAAAAGGTCTGTTTACTAGCAATCGGCTGATGTGAGAGGGTGGTCTTACTGGCGCCGCGCATCACCAGCCTCTCGTCTGACTCGCCAAGCACTTTCACTTTCCTGTCAACTTAGTTTTTTATTACTTTATGCTGGCCCTCCCCTTGCCCCGACTAAGAGAGTACCCAGATACACTAGAACCCATAAATCACTACTGTAATGTAATACAGGTCCACAATCCCTTATCCCTCATTTGAGGTGTGTAATGTCTACATTCAAATTATTCGCTATCTTGCAAGGATTCCAGCAATGCAAATTATATAGTCTCCTAACTTTAGTCTGTGACATTTTATAAGAGAAAAATTTTAAACCTAAAACTACCTTCACCCCTGGGATGGGGGAGGTGATGTGTTGACAGCCAGGCAGGGGGGGAGGAGGGGGGGGGTGAGGTGAGGGATTGACCAGCCGGCGGGGAGATTACCCAGTGAGTAGTTATCAGTTACATTAAGGGAGTTTAAGTTTTTTTGTTTATAAAATGTCACTGAACTGACCTTGGAGAATATTACTTACATAGCTGGGATTTTTGTAAGATAGTAATTAATTTGAATATAAACATGCTATAGTTTGCACTAGACATAAAAAATGTAGTAATTATTTAGTACATTTGCGTACATGTACAATACAGAGTTGGCTTGTGTTTGGGCATTATGAATGAGTATGAGAGAGGTTTAAGCTCACTAAATTGACACACGAGAGGCAGCTGTTACTCCGACAATACCCATGCAGCAACTGAAGACAGAGAAGTGGGATGGCGGGGGTGGAGCGTTTGGGGTGCTTAAGACCCATTTTGGAAATTTTGAGCTTCAAATTTGAAATTGTAACTTAATCCCCGGGGTAATCCGCACAAATTAGGAAAGATTCGCTTTAAATTGATAAGGTGTCCTTAATTGTGGATGTCGCTTTAAATCAATAATTTTAAATTGATTCGCTTTAAATCGACGTTCTACCGTAATTGTTAGGTTTCTATATAGTAATATCTCCGTTATCCGGTGTCCCTCAAACCTGGAACTCTCCTATAGCCGAAATTTTTATTTTCTCGGTAAATCATTCCTAAAACCGTAATTTTCTGGAAAATTCCGGCTTTGGGAACGATTTTTCTAGGGGCACATCTTCTGGAAAATTCCAGGGATGGGGGAGTTTTGTCCGAGTTTGAGAGAGAAAATCAGGCACATTTTCCATAAGTTCCGAGAAAAATTTTCTGGTAGCCGGAAAATTCCAGGGATGGGGGATATTTTTCCAGGCCTGAGAGATGATGTAATGCAGAATTTCTGGAACTCCCGGGAAAATTTTTCCGTTTCCTGGAAAATTCCGGAGACGAGATTTTTTTCCATCTTTGAGAGAATCATCTCGCTACCCTGAAATCTCTCATTCCCAGAAGTGCACTGCACCAATTGTTACGACTAACCTAGATATCACTACAAGGTTATTTAAAATTAGTAAACACTTAATAACAGTTATTAAGAGCAACCCTTGTTTGTGTATTGGGAATGGAATACATACTAAATAATAGAGAAAAAACTCCAAATTCTGATTTTTAATTGACACCAGAAGGTACTTATCAATTTTAACACCAGAGGCTCTATCAAAGTTAAAATGACGTCTCCTTGAGAGAAAGCACTCTTATCCAATATGCAAAGAAAAATTCAGTGACGAGAGTTCAACTTACGTTCGTAGGAAGTATGGGAGAGAACCACTACAACGGGAATCAATAAGTGCTTGGTTTTGGCAATTTGAAAACAAGGGTGCATCTCTTAACGAAAAGAGCCCTGGCTGGCTGCCCAAGAGTCAGTGAGGAAATATTGATGGACTATAGATCTAACTGTCATAAAAAAAATTAAGGGAATCAAGATAATAAAAAACTTAAGGGTTTCCCTATAGTGTAGGGTTGGGATATATAGCGAGATAGGGTCCAACGATGTTCGCTATATACTAAATAACGTTATATAATTAAATGTAATCAATGTGGAAAATAGGGTTAGGTTCTGGAGGCCCAAAAAAGTGACTAAACTTGACTTAACGGGTTAATTTTCTTACTAACTTAAGCTCCAATGAACACTAAGACTCGGGAACAACAGGCTATCTCAATATCAGTATCAAGGAACAACAGACTCGGCAGCTGACACACCATCTTGGGAACACCAGACCCGGCAGTAGACTCCACACTGCCACCCTCACTTCTACATAAACGAACACCAAAAATATTAGTTACAGTATTAAATCTTTTCCATTAAGCTTTCCATTATCCTCACTTCACTTTTCACGTCACTAGCAACCCAATTACACTCACCTTAGAAGTCGTAATCTGCAGCAGAGTCGGCTGCTTACTCGTCACTCACTCAGAAAGACTGAGCGGCTGAGCGTGAATGTATGAGTGAGCAGCCATGGTGGCGCTTCTGGTGAGCAAATAACGCATTTGTTTACCATGGCGGTACATTTGAAATATTTCCTGCCCGATTTCCCTCGCGAAATAAAAAAACTTATCGCTATACTATATTGAAAAATTTTGTTAATTTTGGTAGCCATGATATAAAAAAATTGTTATATAAAGTCGCAATATATCCCGACCCTACTGTAATAAAATACTGAGGGTTTCCCTATAATAAAAAACTTAAGGGTTTCTTTATAATAAAACACTTAGGGTTCCCTATAATAAAAAAATTTGGGTTCCCTTTAATAAAAACCTCAGGGGTCCCTATAATAAAGAACTTAGGGATCCCTATAATAAAAAACTTAGGGTTCCCTATAATAAAAAACTCAGGGGTCCCTATAATAAAAAACTTAGGGATCCCTATAATAAAAAACTTAGGGTTCCCTATAATAAAAAACTCAGGGTTCCCTATAATAAAAAACTCAGGGTTCCCTATCATAAAAAAATTGGGTTCCCTATAATATAAAAACTTAGGGTTTCTCTAATAAAAAACTTGAAGGTTTCTCTAAAAAAAAAATTTGACAGTTTTCTCTATAAAAAAATTTGACAGGTTTCTCTATAAAATTTTTGTTTACGGTGTCTTTAATAAAAAGATGGCAGCTTTCTCTATTACAGCAGTTAATACACATTCCTCTCCAATACAAACAAGGGTTACCTTTTATGACTGTTTAAAAGTGTTTACTGTACTTCTTTTTTAATAGCCCTGTACTGTATTACCTTCACTCCTCTGTTTTGTAGTCTAAAATGTTTGGCATATGCATAATTGTAAAATTTTGTGAGAAGGTGAAATTTAAATCTGGTTTCCTGTACAGTATGAGTTACGCTATCCACTGCAGAAGACTCCTTTGCTACAAATGATAAATGTCATTGATGAATTTAAAGGATTTGTAATAGTGTGATGGTATTCACAGTTCAGTCATATTTATTTTTATAGTGACTCATCATTACAGTTTCAGAAAATCCTAACAGAACTATATCATTTTTTTACTTTGTTGACTTAATAGCCCTCATCTTATGGGTATACAGTACTGTACACAGACTGCCCTCACAAGCATTGTACCTGCTCAAAGTGATAATAAAACAATTTGATATGTACAAGCCTTTCTTTTTCATGGAAGGGGGGGTGGGGATATCAGAAAATGTGCTATCTATGAGTATATTTTTTTGTCTTCGTGTTTCCTACTGACGAAATTGGAAGAAAACTTGAAGTCAACATCAATTCTTTCATTTATCAGAAGTGTATTAACTACTGGTATGAGTATACTCTATATTGATGTGGATTACTTCTTCCTCAGGCATCCCCTGGGTTCAAGGGCATAGCTACCTGTTTTGTGGGCTAGTGAGCGTAATATCAATCGTTTGATTTTACGTTAACAAACACGTATGACCGTGGTCAGTACAAAATTCATTTGATGTGCAATTTTTTTTTTTATGTATGTGAAAATTCTGTAACATATGTATGTTGTACAGTATGTATTCTGACAAATAACCAAGTATTTCAGTATATTTTGTTTTGGAAGATCATGTAATTACTGTAAATGTTTAATTGCCTATACTGCATAATATAAATCTTTGAGGAGGGGAAAGCAATGTAATGACCAGTCATACATGTTAGTTAACATAAAATTAAATTATTCATATTACCCTCAATAGCCCATAAAACAGGTAGCTATGCTTTCTTTATTGAGTCCCCCATCTGAGGCGTCTGTTTTCTTATCGCTTCAGGACGTCTGAGCCCTCAGTTTTCTCTCAATTTCATGTATCTCCGAGACTATGTTATTTCTTCAGAGCTCATACCATGTTCGTAGATTTGAAATTGAGTAAGAACCCAGTGATATTATATTGTGTCAGATATGTCTGATTACAGATGAAACATTCAAGATCTCTTGTGAGTGATGTTGAAAGCTTCAACTGTATTTATTGTTAGTAAAACTAGTCAAATAAGTGAGTGTTGAGTCTGCCAGTAAGAATGTCGAAGTACGAATATTGCCCTTGGTGGATGCCTGAGTTTCCAATTGCTACTGAAGTTAGATCTTTGTGATGCCCAAACCTCAGAGAATCTGATGTTTGTGGTTTAATGATTGTCAGTTACAGTCATCCCTTGGTTAGCACGCCTAATTGGGACCGCGCCGAGTGCATGATAACAAAAAACGAGATAACGAAAGTACAGAACCTATGGGATTTATTCTAACTGGTTCCAGGCACCCAACCCCAATGTTCTCATTTTATGACCATTTAGACCCACTAAATATATAGATAATGTTATGGTAAGTATCAGAAACACACACACAGGCATGGCTAGGTTTATTACAAAGTGATGAAAAGGGTACGCTCTATACTGTAGTCCACAAAACATGTAGCTATGCTTTCTTTATTTGAGTCCCCCGTCTGAGGAGTCCGTTTTCTTATCGCTTCAGGACGCCTGAGTCCTCCGTTTTCTCTCAATCTTAGAGTGCACCCGAGACTTCCTTACTCCTTAGTAATGACTCAGAATTTGAAATTGCAACTGGGGTTGCAATTGAGGCAACTTAGATATGTCTGATTACAGCAAATGTGTTATTGTCAATTTGTAGGTGAAAGATTTTATCCTCAATAGATGTTGGTGAAGCAAATGGGTAAAAACACCTGGAGGCAACTGCTTGATAAAATAATTCTCGGCTTAAAAAATGCGCTATAACAGCAGGTGTGCAGATATTGATGGAGGCGTGATAACAAAAATCCCGATAACCAAGTGCACTATAACCAAGGGATGACTGTATCTAGTTTTAAAAGCCATTAATCTCCTGAAAAGAACATGTCAACCTCCTTATCTTCAAGATCTCAACGTATACCCATAGATTCATAGAGGGTCCTTGTCTGACATTACGCTGATGTGAGAATGACGTTAACAGTGTGTGTATTTGATGTCCAGTTCACTTTTTCCTGGCAAGCTCAACCTAACCTATGATTTGATTGTAACAATACTGTAGATGTATGAAATTCACCTGACCCATGACACTGAGTTTCATAGTCAAATGTACAGCAATTGATTTATATGGAAATTCTGTCATTTACGAGACTAGCCCTTCTGGCATGTTCGGCACAGGCCTGAGTTGCCAGTTAGCCGTACATAAACCCATGTATGAGGAACTGCGTCACATCTCTGACGCTGCTCCTCGCATTTCTCAGGTATGTGGGTATGTTTCTCACGCCGCCATGTTAAGTCAGTTTAACTCGGTTGAATTTTGTGAATATCAGTGTCATGTTTTAATATAGTGAAATTATCATGTGCACAGTAAAAGAATTAACGTAACGTAAATATCGTCTGCCATTGCCAGACGAACGATTGTTTGTGATCGAGTTATTTTTGTGAGACATCTCTGACGCTGCTCCTCGCATTTCTCAGGCACAGAATGGGTGTTAGCTGAATAACCGGCAGCGACCGGAAGACCGGTAGCGGTATACCAGCTGGCTGTCTTGGAGGATGTCTTTAATTCGGCACAATTACACCAACATCGTGCTGATCTACAGCATCGAGTCTACCCGGCGCTACTAGCGTCTAGTGATCGAGCCTCAGCAGCTTGGGTGTAAACAAACACCAGTTATATGTACAAAGAAATATTGTTGTACATGATTAGGGATAATGAACAGAAACATAGTTATCCCACGTTGAGTATTGTAACCACAAATGGTGATATTACTAAGTTCTAGTAAATGTTCCATGTTGTTCATTCCAAAATAACATGAGGTTATGAGTGATGGGTTAATATGTGTAGTTGACAAGTGTGTAAAATAACCATCTTATTTGTCAAAGAAATAATATAACAGTTGTTTAATGTTGTAACAAATAATTGAAGATCTGTTTTGTTAATTGTAAAGTAAGACCTTAGGGTCTAGTCTTATCTGAGTTGTGTTAAATTGACTTCTTATTCACTCTTAATCTAATAAATATTGATTAAGTAAACTACAAGTATCACCCCACTATCCCTTCTAACAATTGGTTCTAAGAAAATAACTACTGTAACTCACGTGCCAGAAGCTCGAGTCTACCAGGCTACCTAACAGTTGATGATATCAGATATGTTCTAATAAAAGTCTGGGTGGTGGCAGTCTACCTGTGTAAGTATACGAGGTCTGTCCAAAAACAAACCGAACTTTTTAAAAAACTAATTTATTGCTTTACTTACAACTTAATCAGACTTGTCTCCTTTAAAGTATTCCCCTCCACTGTTGATACACCGCTCCCAACGTTTTTTTCCAGTTTTGGAATGCGTTTTGAGGGATGGTGTGCAGATCTCGTAGCGAATTTTCTTCTATCCCTTCTATCGTTTGAAATCGGCGACCTCTCAGGGTGGATTTCAACTTTTGGAAAAAAAAGTCCGCAGGGGCCAAATCCGGAGAGTAGGGCGGCTGGGGGACGATAGTCGTCTCGTGCTTCACCAAAAAGTAACAGATAAGGAGCGACGCGTGAGCAGGTGCATTGTCATTGTGCAGCATCCAGGTCTTGTTTGTCCACACCTTAGGCCTCTTCCTTCGCACTGCCTCCCTCAAACACTTCAGGACCTCCAAGTAAAACTCTTTATTGACTGTCTGACCACATGGAACAAACTCATGATGAACGACGCCCTTCCGATCAAAAAAGACGATCAATTTCACCTCCACATTTGAGCAACTCTGACGTCTAGATTTGGGATCGTCTTCGGTGGATGTTCTTCCCCTTTTGAAAGGCTGGTACCACACGTGACATTGTGTACGGCTCAAACAATCCTCCACATAAGCCTGTTGCAACATTTGAAAAGTCTCCTTAAAAGTTTTTCCCAATTTGAAACAGAATTTCACGCAAACACATTGCTCTTCAAGATCCTTCATTGTTCAACTTGCAACAAATCGCCAAATGCACCAAGCACACGTTCACTCTAGCGGGTGAAGTTCGATGACTAATTGACGTGGCGTGATGCAACTAGTGTTAGACTAAAGGTCAAGGTCACCGCTACACAGTGCTCCCATCACGAGCACGCTGCACCAGCTCATTGGCGCTTTATTTAAAAAGTAAGGTTTCTTTTTGGACATATCTCGTAGTAATTATTTTACTAGGTGATGTTAAAGAATGAAATGGTTTTCCCAGGTTAATCCATTGTATAGAATTAACTAAACCATGATAAGAAATTGAGAGAAAGAAGTAAGAGGAAAATATGAGAAATAAATACTGACATTGAAAGAAGTAAACAATAAGTAAGAAAAGTAAAGTATAGAAAACAACCAGATAGAAAAATATAAAGACATAGATAAATATAGAAATGAAATACGTAGATAAAGACTTAGAAAAGATAATAAAATAGAAAACATAAATTTAGAAATAATATTAGAAAATAGAAAATAGAAAAGTATAGAAAATAATATTACCGTATAGTCTCGTTTTACGCGTTCAATTAAACCCATGGAGGTCCGTGTATAACGCAAAATGCTGAAGCGAAATAACAACATATGGAATTAATTGAAATAGAGACTGGGCCAACCCCTAGACTACCCTTTTTCCGACACAATACGTATGTTGTAGTAAAAATAACATCTTAATTTTATGATGGTATGGACACACAATTAATATATAAGAGAAATATCAATAATAATAGGTTTTTTAACACTTTCGTTAGTAGAAGAGATGGCTGGGCACACAGGGATGGGGGGCTGGTTCCGAGGCAGACGGCAGGGCCTCTGTGTCAAACCCCTCAAAGTCCATATCCTTACTATCACTATCACTATCACTGACTTGGGCTGGCTGTGGCTGCGGTGGGTTGCGGGTGAAGAACTCGGTAATGTTTCGTTGACAGCTAAACTAATCTCTCTTACACAGCTATAGATAAAAGTACAGTAAATTTAAATGCCATAAACCCCTCCTATTACACCCTGGGTTCAAGGGCATAGCCAGCCAACGAGGGTCCCAGGACTAGGCACATTGTCGGGCCCCCTCTACCCAAAATAAAAAATAAAGTGTATCACATTTACAAGGAGCAGAGTGAAGGTAAATTAATAAAAAACATCAACAGTGTCCTTACAATTTCTTCTTTTATTGAAACAAAAATAAAATGCAAAAAATTTTCGAATGTGAATTGCTAATCACAACACTTAAATGATAGTTTTAGATTCAGAGATTAAAAAAAAAACACAGAATACAGTATATAGCAAATAATGTGCCAACAGTGCATGTTATTGTGACATGAGCAAAAGATGGACACAGCAGAAGACTTGAAATTCGTAAGTAATGGTTTATCAACCATTCAAAATACATTCTTTGGACTTTACGACTAACAAACAACTCAATAATACTATAAAAATTAAGTTTTCTTCCCAAACGAACTTCCAGTGGCAAAATACTTAAACTGTATGTTTTACTCTTCCCAGAATACTGAAGGAGCATTCTGCCTCTGCAACCATAACTGGAAAAGTGAAAAATATTGTGAGAGCAATGCATACATTTAAAAATAAGGCATTACCAGCGGCCAAGTCGTATATACAAAAGCAGCAGGTACATCACAAGTGTTGTCGAATTACCGCTGGCTGTCCTGCCAGTCTCCGGTAATTTCCCGACGAACTGGTGTTAGTGTACAGACAAACAACAGGCAGGTAGATTTCCACCAGGTCACAAAAACACACTTGTTTACTGTACAGTACTCTTCTTAAATAATCACTAGATCTTCACAAAACTGTTCACAGGGTATGTCTTTACCACTAGACTTCTCACTTCGAATATATACAATCAGCACACTACCAGTGTACAATTCCTTAGTCTTTTCACTTTATATCGCTCACAATAATTCCACAATAATTGAACAACAATTAGCTTCAGCTCTCACTAGGCTTGTACTTCACACACTGAGCAGAAATGGGTGACTACTACCCTAGGCAGCTCGGTGGTGCTTAGATATATCTCTTCAGATGTCTAGAGCATTGACTGATCAATGATCAGTTAATTCATGCTAGAACAAACACGCTAGTCAACACGCAACATGCACTCCAACTTATAGAAGAGGATTGCAACAGACTTGGACTCAAGATAAATCCAGCCAAGTCGAAAGTGATGGCCATCTGCACAGACACAACAGACATGACGCTCTCCATACAAAACACGCCAGTAGTCTGGACCAACACCCACCAGTGTCTTGGAATCTGGTTCGACCAGAAACTCACCTTCAAGCCACAACTCGAGTATCTCAGGCACAGGACGAAGAGCAGACACAATATAATGAGGTCGCTCACCAGCACAACCGCAGGAGCGAACATGCATGTGCTCAAAGCCTACTACACGGCCGCCATCCAATCGCTGGTAGATTACAGTGCTCCAGCACTCATTGGACTGAGAGAAGATCAGATAGTTAGAAGTTATCCAAAATAATGCCCTCGGGGCCATGCTCGGAGCACCCATGTGGACCAAAATTTGCAATTGCAAATGGAAACTGAACTACCACCCCTGGAAGTACGAGTCAAGCAGGTGACAGCCTGATTCCTCGCATAAATCTGTAGATCAGATAAGCCCACAGCTGCCAAAATGCGAATCACCTCGACCACAGAGCTCGAGGGGCCTCCTGGTCGCACGAGGCAAGCAAGGTCATCGGGCCCCTGCAAGCAGAAACACTCGTCAAGAACATCCAAGACATACGAGACAGGGATTATGTAGTTCCTCCACCATGGAGCCCTCCACCAGCCACATTCAAAATCACCGAACTAGGTGGTAGCAGAGCCAACCTCCAGAAAGAGGACCTCAAAAGAATAACTAAGGAAGCCATAGCCACCAAGACACCGGCTGATGCAGCATCATACTTCACAGACGGCTCGGTGGACCCAAAACATCAAAGATCTGGAGCGGCCTTCTACACCCAAGGTCAGACCCTCCTATGGAGACTTTCCAATGACTGTTCCACCCTACAAACAGAGTTGGTAGCAATCTTAAAGGCCCTACAACACGCTGCAACAGAACACAACAAATCCATCATAATTCACAAGGACTCGAAAACTGCCATGCAGGCGCTGCAACACAGTCAACCAAGAGACAACGTCCACATCATAACCTCGATCCTTGCACAGCTACAGGACTTCCAAAGACAAAATCGTCCAGTCATCTTACACTGGATTCCCAGTCATGTAGGGGTTGGGGGAAATGACATGGCAGACGAAGCAGCCAAGGCAGCCACACGTCTTAGAAGCGTACACATTCAAGTTCCAGCAAGTGTGCAACATCAAGAACCACCTCAGAAAGACTACCAAGCTTCACATCCAAAAGAGCTTCCTTGACGCATTCAATGCTGGTTCCTAATCTGCCAAATGGTACCTGGTGGCTACAAAAGGGGAACCACCTTTCGCGGACAAGAAAACACCAAGATAAACCCAAGTTAGCCTTCATCGACTACGACTAGGGTATAAGTGCACCTGGCAAACGATCGGAAATGTCGTCAGGGAATGCACCTACTGTCAGGAGCCAGCGGCCAACCCACTGGAACACTATCTCTTCGACTGCGAAGTCACTCGAAGTCTCCGAAACAGAATTCGAATCTTCCAAGAAGAACACTCAACACCAGCCGCCACTCTAACTCGAAAGGCCCAAACAAACCACATTCACCACCTTCTCCGGGTCATCACACGATACCCACCACCCAGATAGCTTAGGAAGTATCCTCCCCCAGCAAGTGCGGACCCCAGTTCGGGGGGCACGCCACTCCGAAACCACGTCCAAAAGTGAGGGTTGATGGTAAGTGCTTAGTGACTGAGGGTCTGCTCACACTTGCAAACCTGCAGTATCCGTTCATATCTGCAGGTAGGACAACCTCCATCCCCAAATCCCAATTCCGGTCTCGCTGCTCCAAGAGCTCCAGCCGGAACCACCAAAAGGGCTGCCTACAGGCAAAGGCCTATGTCGGACTACGGTCCGACAATCTCAACAACAACAACAACAACGTCTCGGAGGCTGAAGCGAAGGCGTGGACGAGGTGCTTGTTATCAGCGAAGATGGTGAACTGACGAGCCTCGAGGAAGTACCGGAACTGCTTGACAGCAAGATATATGGCCAGGAGCTCTCGATCGAAGGCGCTGTACTTGAGTTGAGGTGGTTGAAGCCACTGTGAAAAGAAGGCAACCGGCATGAGAGTTTTGTTGATCTCTTGTTGTAAGACGGCGCCCACGGCAGTAAAGGAAGCGTCTGTTGTGAGAGTGGTCCGGGCGTTGGGAGCAGGGTGCGCCAGTAGGGTAAGGATGCTGCTTGATATTGTTAAATGCTGCAAAAGCCTCTTGAGTCCATATGTGATGCTTGTGAGATGTCTTGGGGAGTCCCTTGAGACGATCGTGGAGAGGAACGAGGATGTTAGCAGCCTGGGCTATGAAGCGGTGGTAGTAGTTGACTAAACCCAGGTATTCTCGGAGCTTCTTTGCTGCCTCAGGTTTGGGGAACTCCTTGATGGCAGTTACTTTTTGTGGGAGAGGTTGGATTCCGTTCGGCGAGACTCTGTGACCGGGGAAGTCAAAAGAAGATGCTCCGAAGATGCACTTGGCAAGACGAACTTTGATGTTGTTGTTCTGCAGGCATTGGAGAAGGAGCCGTAGGTGGTGATGATGCTCGGCAGGCGTCGGAGATGCGACGAGAATGTCGTATATATAGACAGTGACAAAGTCGAGGTCGCGAAGCATGTGGTCCATGTACCTCTGGCAGGTTTGAGCTGCATTGCGTAGTCCAAAATTCATGTAGGCATACTCAAAGAGACCGAATGAAGTGGTGATGGCAGTCTTCTGGATATCTGCAGGTGCCACTGGAATCTGGTGAAAGGCACGCTCGAATTCGATCTTCGAGAAGATGGTCATGCCATGGAGTTTGTGGTGGAAGTCCTGGATTGCGGGATAGGGTACCTGTCTGGTTTGGTGACGAGGTTCAGAGCTCTGTAGTCGCCACATACCCTTCAGTCATCGGATGATGGCTTTGAAACCATGTGAAGAGGAGATGCCCAGGGACTCTTTGAAGGTCGAATGATGCCGTCTTGCTGGAGTCTGTTGAATTCCGCCTTGGCTGTATTCAGGAGCTCAGGGCGAAGGCGGCTAGGGCTTGAGAAGATTGGAGGTCCTGTAGTCTCGATGTGATGGAAGATTCCCGATGTAGATGGTGGCGGAGAGACTCGGGGTGAGAAGAGTCCATTGAACTCCTTGAGCAGGGAGGAGAACTCATTGAACGGCTAGAGGCAGGTGATGGTGTCGGTGACCGCAGCACGTGTACCCTGGATCATATGTGATGTAGGCTCGTGGATGACGAGCTTGTGGAAGGTGAGGAAGTCGAAGCCAAGGATGGGTTGAGAGACGTCTGCCACCACGAAGGACCAGAGCATAATCTTTTGAAGACCAAGGTCTAAGGCGAGGATGTGTGTGCTGTTGGAGGCAATGGGGGTACCGTTGGCAGCAAACAGGTCATATGAGGGTTGCTTTGTGTGTTTTGCAGTGAGGGAGGGATGATGCTGACCGATGCCCCTGTGTCAACAAGAAATTTCCTGCCGGAAATGCGGTCGGTGATATGCAGCAGTGGGACGCCTGAAGTGACGGAGGTTGTGGTGTCTACCAATTCCAGTCGACACTGTTTCCTCGAGTAGTTGCAGGGAGCCTCACAACATCTAGCGTTGACACCGAAGCGTTGATGGTACCGGAGCTAGGTGATGGCGTGGTCACTGAGTTGCCCGCGGCTGCATGGCACACAGCAGTGTATTCATGGAATGCTCTGCCGTGACTGCGTAGGTCGCCGGGGTTGTAGAGTAGTCCAGTGCCGACAGGGTGAGACGAACTTCTGCAGGGAGCTTCTGAGCATGAAGTTGGTGCAGGACAATGTCAGGGAGCCTGTGTGTGTGGCGGGAATTCAGTCTCGGCAGGCGTTGAGTTGCTGAGGGAGAGTTTGATAGGTCTTGCAGGAGACTGGCGCCAGGCCGCTGGTATCGCCTCTTGAGAACATCTCATAGAGTTGTCAATTTGTTGTCATCTGGGAACTTAGTGTTGACTTTTGAGACTTACGTGGTGACTTCTGTGGGCAAAGAACAGGCCAGGGTGACGTACTTCTGCTCATCTGTAGCTGCTGAGCCGGTGAGAGCTGCCTCCACATGAATTATCCAGTCCTCGATGTTGTGGTTGATGACTGGGAGAGAGATCCGTTTCTCATCCATCCTGTGTGAGTGCCTCACTCCGTGGGTCACCATTTGTAGCGTGAGTATGTGGCGCAGTTAGTAAAATTTCTCTTTGTGTCAACTTTCTCTTTCTTCAGGACCACTTACACACGTACATAAAGGAGATCTCGCACTCAGAATGGAGGTGAGGAAGGAAACTCAGAGTAGCTTTAACTCCACGTTTATTGTATGTACAATGCAGTAGGATTTTGTGTTGTGGAGGAGCTTATTGGGAGGAGGTCTTGTCGGCTTGAGAGCGTGGTGTAGAATGACCTTCTTGACTTGAATTGACTTGACGTTTGTAGATAAGGCAGAGAGCTATTGCTTGTAATGCTGGGTGTGAGGGCAGGAATTAGGATTGGAAGTACTTTGGTGGCAATTGGGGGGAGGGAGGGGACTGGTTTAGGATTGAGGTAAAAGAGGGAGAAAAATTGAAGGAAAGTTAGAGATTAACAGTGTCCGGGCTCAACCAGATATGCTGAGGTTATAATAATTATATTTGAACTTACATCTTGCATGATTAGGTTCTAGCTCTCAAGCCTTTTTCATTTAGTTAAAAATATGTTTATTTTTGCAGTAGCCATTGTTCCAAGGAAGAGGTGACGACCTCTAACCAGGCTATTGTGGAGCTGGCTGAGGAACGTGTCTTTTGTTTTAATAAAAGTGGAAGGAAGGGGCCTGAAGACAAGTGTTGGAGAGGCCAAGGATAGGTCCTTTGGTCACTCTTATCTTCTTAATGAAACATTTTTCTGTTTTAGAGAATTGAAGCTTTTTGTTTATAGTAGGGAGGTTTAATTTCTAAGAAGAGGTGTAGGATCCAACTTGCTACTTTTGTTCACAAGGAGGTGGTCCTATTGTAGGGGAGGTATCCACTACATCTTTTTGGTTTAATTGAAAGATTGAAGCTTGACTTGAAGGTACAGTATTTATTGGCTATACATTTGTTTTTGTATTAAATTTGATAATTTTTATATGTATTTTGGTATTGGTGGTAGATTGTTGACTCTTATTCTGCTTAATCTGAACCAAGCGTGTTCTTCTCTTGCTCTTCTTACTGGTTCGTTGTCGAGCTAGTTAGCTGCAGTTTCTGAGTCTAACTCCCGTACTTGTTCCCATGTTCTTTTGGCTTGGATGTAGATGTCTACGTTTACTGCGTTGGTGTTGGGTCTTCTATGGAGTTCTTCGTTTGTTACTCTTTCTTCGTAACTGATGTTATATATGAATCTTAGGCTTTTATTTTGTACCATTTGAAGTTTCTTGATTCTCGTTGCACTGAATGAGTTGGTTGGTACAGGCGGGTAGTGTGGGGTTCGTGATGTTGTCTCGCACTCAGGATGGGTTGGAGAAAGGAAGCTCACTTTCTGTATATAAATATATTGAATGTACGTACAGTGCAGTGCTGAGGAGTTGCTGCTTGGTTAGGAGCTTGCTCAGAAGTCCTGTTGGGTGAGGAATTTGCTGAGGAAGCTGGTTGGTGAGGTGTTGCGTGTTGCGGGGCTGTAGGTAGAAGAAGGGAGTTCACGGCGAGGTTGAGAGCTTATATAGCGGAGGAAAGCGTGGCTTGATAGCCAACCTCGCTTTGTTAGACCACGAGGCTTTGGCTGGGGAGCTCGACAAGGGATCGGCTGGTCAGCGACAAACGGCAGTTGTAGTTGTAGGGGAAATATTCACTACAGTAGCACATTACTGATTTTATTAGTGCCGTGTATAATTTCCTTTTGTTTGGTATGATCAGGTTTTTTAATCTTCTTGTTTTTGAGAGTTTGCTACGTAGTTTGTGGACTTTTTCGTTGATGAAGCTCTGGTAACCATTTTTGGTGATTTTCAGTCCCAGGATGCTGCCTTCGTTGGTGTATGGGTAAATTTCTCCATCTACTATTACTGGTTCGACCTTTTACTTAGCAAATGGTATGATTTTAAGTTTGTTGATGTTTGTCCGTATTTTCCATTTCTTTTCCTGGTCATTTATGTTTTTTATTGCTAGGGCCGTATGGCATGCCATCATTGCTTCTGATTTTCCGGGACATGATATGATTTGTGTGATGTCTTCGGCAAAGATAATGAATTCGCTATGTTGTGAGGCAGGTGGGGTATTTATGCAATCCTGCCTACTCAAGAATCGAGGTGTGAAATGGAAGGCGTCGCTGATTGGCTGGGCGAAGAGGTTGTAGTGAGAGTAAGCCACTACAGTACTACTATAGTATGCGGTCTACCGAGCTGGAGCTACTATAGTATGCAGTTTACCCAGCTGGAGCTACTATAGTATGCGGTCTACCGAGCTGGAGCTACTATAGTATGCGGTCTACCCAGCTGGAGCTACTATAGTATGCAGTCTACCGAGCTGGAGCTACTAGTATGCTAGCTGCGTAGCTACCCAGCTGGAGCTACTAGTATGCAGTCTATGAGCTGGAGCTACTATTGTTGCAGTCTAGAGCTGGAGCTACTATTGTTTGCAGTCTGCTGGAGCTACTATTGTTTGCAGTCCAGCTGGAGCTACGTGTCTCTACCGGCTGGATACTTATGCACTGGAGCTACTATTGTATGCAGTACCCAGCTGGAGCTACTATAGTATGCAGTCTACCCAGCTGGAGCTAGGCAGTACCCAGCTGGAGCTACTATAGTATGCAGTCTACCCAGCTGGAGCTATAGTATGCAGTCTACCGAGCTGGAGCTACTATTGTATGCAGTCTACCCAGCTGGAGTCGTGTCTTCCGGGATACTTACACTGTAGCATACTAGGTTAGGTTAGGTTAATAGACACTAAAAGGTAAATATCACGGTAGACCAACTCGGTAGACCACATACTACAGTAGCACCCAAGATTTATTATGACAATAAATAAATGGCCTTCACTCTTCTTAACAACTTATCATATGTAATTCCGGCTTTATATTTTCACACCATTGTAATATTTTTTATTATTTTCAGCATACATTTGATAAAAATAGTATCTCCATGAGCGGGATCGGACACCTAAACAAAAGAACAAGCTAATTAGGTATTTAACGGAGGAAACAAAATTCACGTGTTGGTCCCCACCTTTATTTATTTTTTTACTGAAAATGAAATCATAGAACATGTATCCATTACATGGCGCTGTATAAGATAATTTGAAGTCATTTTTTGTAGTATAAACAGGGGTAGCTCACAGGTTGGATGGGAGGTCAATGACATGTTACACGAGGTATAATCTTCTTTAGTGAAATATATCCTGGACAAATTTGATGGAATTGCGATCTTTATCTTCAACAAATATTTGGTATATCACTAATATGCAATAAATTCATCACTGTCAATGAGGTCATATATATCAAGAAATAAAATATATACTCGTATTGTTTTCAATTGTGGTCATTAAGGTTAACATGAACGAGACTTAATATTTCAGATACATTTAATATGTGCTATTGTAATAATCACAAAAGTGAATGTTGGAGATCGGTCATCTGAGCAGTCAGTAATGTTTCATTGTATAATACTAAATTTGTTTTATATATCCATCCAACACTTCAAACAGACCGCCTCTCAACACTGCCATCTGTTGGCCATCTAGGAGGCACTTATTTACAAGGTATAAAATGATTTTGTTTTATTACGTTCACCTTAGTCAAATTCTATACTTGAATTTATCTGAAATTAAGACAAATTCTGCAAAAATGTGCGCATATAAAACATTTTTTTTAAATTAGTTATATACTTTAGATAATACACTCAAATTATTTTTCTAATGAAAATTTTTTTTTTAATATATTTGGATCGGCGAAACTTGAGGGTGAACGATAATATATGAGAAACCTCCAACAGTGGGCCAGTTCTCCCCGTGGTCGCCATTTTCTCGTCGGGAAAGAGAGCGACAACTCGCGCCGAGCTGTCATCTACCCCAGTTGTATTTTTTTTTCGTAGTTCTTCCACATTTCACTTCCATGCCAGGAATAAGATCCTATTGAGATTATCATGGCGTGTTTAAACACCCTCAAGCAGGAAATACGGGTATTGGAGAACGCTTTTCCCAAAACAGACGAGCTGTTCCAAGTGGTGGCGGCCAGTGTTGACGAATTAACCTGTCGATTTATTTCCAAAACGGGCAAGAAATATGACATTCACGCCAATATCACAGTGAGTATAATGATGTGTGGTCGCTCTCGCAGGTAGGGATTTCGAAAATTCAGGTGTTTAGGATAATATTGGGTAAAATCAATGTAACATGTCAGTGCGAAGGTCGGACCACAGTCCTGGCTTTGTTTACAGAGGTCCAAGGCCAACTCTGCCACCAAGGCCTCGGCTCACACTTGGCCTCTCCAACCATGACAACCCGCTGGTCACCTCACTACATTATTCTAGTTATTAGAAGGTTTTAACTCGCCCTAACTGCTACCCGTTGGCAAACAACCTGCGACGGAGGGTTGGCAACTCTGGCAACTAATCAAACTAGTTTTAGGGTATTTAAGTTGTTTTAACACATAGGTTTACACAGTACCACGTAAGATGGTCTCTCATTGGTGGTTTAGACCACATTTGCTAAAGAATTCCGTTGATCACTACACAGTTGTTTCCAGTGACTCGGGTAATTTTTGAAAGATGTATTTAATTTATTCACCAAAATATTTGGGATTAGAGCAAGGTGAACTAGTTTCATGATTTATGTTCTGAGTACAGCATGTGAACATGGTACAAAACTGTGACTTAGGCCTATTTTTGGATATTATTGAGTGAAAAATGAATTAAAAAATTACAGATTGGAGGCAACACAACCTTCAGGAGTTTCTTATCCTCACATTTATACAAGTTAGCTCTTCAGGTAAATATTCGCTTAATGGTTGTGGCCCCTTTTTTATTAGAATACACCAAAAAAGCCTATTATCATAACAATTTCGGCTTCCAAATCACTGTTGAAACCAAACCCAACTTAACCAAACCTAAGTAACCAAGTATACGAAAATCTTACCACAGCTATTAAACAAATGTTAACTGTTCGTGAATGTGAAACTTATAGAAGTGTATTAAACTTTGGTAAATTTTTACAATTGGACTCTGCATTTCAAGGTTTTTAGCACATGCAATAGATACAGTATATCTCATCATTCTGAGTAACCTTCCTCACTTCTGTTGCAAATGAAGGTATTATTTTACTTTTGGACATAGCGCCCTCGAAAGTTATAAACTACTAAAACATTTAGATCTCACTATTCTGAGCATTTTGAACCCCATATATACATGGCGGAAATGGATAATAGTGACACAATTGAATTTAATTGATTTTAAGTACTTTTAAGTCTTCGTCTCAGGAGATGTTATCTGCGCATCATGCATGCGCAATGTTGACTGATGTCATCCAGTCGTGACCAATAAGGTATCGATTTCAACACGCAAATTTTTTTAACCAATCACATTTGATTTTTCTCAAAGGAAACAGCCTGTGTATTATTTTAATTTCATTGACCAGTTTCACAATGGCTGTGGTGGAGGATGGTTGTCGTTTGTGCTCCTACAATTATTTTAAGTTTGTAGCCGAGTTTTACAAGAAAGACGATTATTCTATCCAATTCTTACATATCCCTGGTCCTTCCACTTCTAACTTAGGTATTGTACTTTTGGACGTGGCGTGCCCCAAAGTTTTTAACTACTGAAGCCTTTATGTTAGTTTAAGCTAGGCCTACCGGGGGCCCGTCCCTGGCCAGGGGTCAGGTTAGTCCTACCCCCACGGCTAGGAGTTAGGTTAAGTTTTGTTAGGTCAGATGACTCCTTTTCTTTTTCTCCCCTACCCAAAAAACCTGATTTCCCAGGCTCTTCCCCATTATTGTTGGGGGCAAGAACTAGTAATTTCTGCCAAAAATGAAGGTCAAATTCATTTAAAACACACCAAAATACACTGGAAAAACGTGTCAACCACTAGGGACTCAAGTCCTAAGGTAAAAATTTATCCAAATGAATAATAATGAACCTAATAGAACCTGACCTAACCAACCAAAGAAACTATGGTATCTAATCTTACCTAACTTCCTTGGACCCCCTTGCCATATTAAACAGAAGGTGTTATTTTGATATCTGGTACCAATGAAAACAGCTTTGGTAAAGTGTCGTAGTCTAATTGTAATTTTTTTGTGAACATGAGAGTACTCTTGGACCAAGCAGGTTGGTTGTAAACAGACATGTGACTGCAGATTTTTCGGAGAGGTATTTACGGTAAATAACCAAAAATGTTAAATATTTAGCTTCCATGTAATTTGTGATATAAATGCCACAAGGAAAAGTGATAGTGGTGGGTGCGATCCACCTATAGCAACTATTCACTTTTGCTCTCGTAATTAACTCATTTAGTGCAGACATGCAGTGCCACATATGTAAAGGTCTTCCTTTGACAGTTGACTGCATCTATGTAAAAAACAATGGATACCTGTTATGTGTCAAAGGTGCTGCATTGGACATCTACTTGAAATTCAGACCAGCCACCTTGAATGGATTGAACAAGCTTAATAATTTTGTTATACACTACTATAATGAATAGCTTTGAATTCATAACAGTATGAGAATGATCTGGCAAATAATAAGATTTTTTTCTTTTTAATGAGAAACTTGGGTTGAAGGTAAATATTAAGTAGTTGCCAATACCTAGTTAACTTTTGAAAATGAGTTTTTATGGTGTAAATCAGTGTTAAATGCAAATATGACCTTCATTGCCATCAGAAATGAGCCGTTGTTGAGATCTTGACAAAATTGGAAGGTCAAAAGATGCAAAAACCTAACCTAACCCCTAGTGTGTAAGAAACTTACCTTAAGTAAGAGTTACAGGAGGATAGTGATGCCACTTGAATTAGGATGTGGTGTCTTTGTCAGTGTCCGTCTCTTACCACTGTACCATGTATGGTGATATACACGGTTCTGACACACTGACTTGCATCTCGGACACTTTACAGATGAAACAAGAACAATGTGAGCCAAAAAATGTCAACGGCTGCTGCTTTATTGTCCAAACCGCACTGAATAACGAGCCAGTCAGCCAATGTACTGTACATCCTTCTCACGCAGACACCATCTTCCAACCGCTCAAGAATCAAGACTTGCGCTAATTGGCTCGTGTGTATTACATCACATCGGCACACAGTGATTAGCCCACTTGACTATGGCGTCACATCAACACTCATGCTGATTGGCCGAATATTATAAAATAAAAGTTACAATAACTAGAACATAAGAATAGAGGAAGCTGCAGCGGGCTATTGGCCCATACTGGGCAGTCCCATTTACACCCAACCCCTATTGCTCATATATCCATCCAACCTATGCTTGAAGCTATCCAGCGTATTCGTGTTAATGATGATATTTGATAAGTTGTTCCACTCGTCCGCAAACATAAAATTATTTTATTTTATTTTTTATTTCATACACAGATTTGGGTACGAAAACCCTAAAGCGATACTGTAATTTAGATCACATGCAAATTTGGCATATGAAAACCCCAAGAGTGTTAATTGTATGAATCGAGGCATGTCTCGGCAAAGTTCAAAGAGAAAGGGAGAGTACAGAGAAAAGTCTGGTGAAGGTGTAGAAATACTAGGAAGTGAAGTACCTACTGCAGGAACAAGCATGGATTGTATTTCCTTGAATCTGCCAAATCTTTTGTGACAGTAGGTGCCCTCGTGATGCAAGTAATCTTAGGCTTAGCAGCTGCTCCTCATCTGTGACCAAGTGCACTTATGTCAACTTCTAGACATACACTCAAAAGTGAAAAGACAGAAGTTAATGGACAGCTTTACAATATGAGCAAATACTGGTCAAAGAAAATTTTGATTTGCAAGTTGCTCATTTTTCTTTGGAGTAAGCTTGCTTAAATAGAGTTTTCAAGGAATACCATAAAGAAAATTATCTGTACAGGCTATATTATGTTTTTATTCATAATGGTAATTATTAAATGGCAGAAATTAAACATTTTGACACTTTTCTTTAGGTAGGTCACTTGGTCTTCCTTCTGAAAGAATTCATATTGAAGAAATTCACAACTGTGCAGGCAAATATTGTTTTCTTTGGACAACTTTTGTTAAAAATTTTATGATCCTTATTGACTTTCCAACATGACCGATGTCATAAAACCTTGTAGAAAGGTACATGTTTGTGATTACTGTAACATTCCATCACAATTGTTTTGCTGTAAAAATATTGCTTGACTGCCATACTTCTATATGTAGGACTCAAATACTGTACAGTACAGGCTAAAAAGTGGCAAGGGCATTCATCTCATCTTCTTATCTCACATCTAATGTATGTTTACATTTTCAGGAAACTTACCCACACTCCCCTCCAGTCTGGTTTGCAGAGACTGAAGACACAAATGTTACCAATGCTATTGAGCGACTCAGTAACACCAGCGGTAGAGATAATCACGTGAGTACAAGTATAATACCACTACAGTATTTGGTAACTGTTTAACTGCCTTTCACAGTTCATACATACTGTAGCTACTTGAATTTTGAGATTAGTACTAGTAAAACCCAGATAAAACAGACTTCAATACAGGCATCCCCATTTTTCCCAAATACAGGTACTCCTCGACTTACGACCACCTGGACATACGACCGCCACAGTCGTACAATTTTTTCTTCAAATTACGTATTTTTGAGTCCCAATGTCAGTGATTGCACTGTGTACTGACAAAAAAATTTTTTGTAATTCACTTTAAAATGACTGGCAAGCTTAAAAGTGAGAGTTTTGTGGTGCTGAGGAGAAAAAGAGAGACTAATTTTTTATTTTCTATGTATTATTTAAGCATTTTCGACTTACGACCTGGATTTGGGTCCCCAACCCGGTCGTAAGTCGGGGAGGAGCTGTACATTATCAATATGTTAACTAAGTTTTAGAATGACCAATAATTTCAATGAAAAATGCAAAAAATATTCAAGATACCAACAAAATAGATGTTCACTCCACTGTTTTCAAAGCCCAACTGATGCCTTGTGACTGAGTCAAGCTGCTGATGGTTGCACAAAAACTAGTTCCCTGTACTGCATATATTATCAATATGTTAAATAAATGTTAAAATTACTAATAATTTTAATATAAAAAATGCAAAAATATTAACGAGCACAACTTTATTGATATTTACTCCACTGGAAACGAATGTAAACATAGAACAGATTACTGAATTGGCAGACTAGCCCATGAGTTGATGCTTACAACAAAACGTGATATTTGTAAGGATGTCGTTAATCAAATTTTTGGTCGTTAACCGAATTAAAGATTCTAATGGAAGGTAATTCGTTAACCGAACCGTTCGTTAACCGAGGGACCACTATTTTTTTTATATAACCAATGTTCTGTTATTTAATCACTTATATTTTTTTTAACTTGTATTATTTTATTTCAGTCTTTTAAGCTTTTATTTTAATTAAGCAACATATCACCAGGAATGTAGTTAGTCGTGTCGCATCTTACGCACATTCAACTTTACGTGCTTGGCTTACGGGGGAAAAATGACAGTGAGTGTTGAGCATATGGCTGGGGGAGATAATGGCAATAAGATGCACCCCTGTTTCAGCAGGGACTATTCAAGAAAAAACTTTAGTGTGTGTTTTCCTCCCATAGCTATAGTTTTCTTAAAATAATATATACAAGTAATATCTCCATTAACCAGAATCCCTCAAACCCAAAACTCTCCGATTGCCGGAATTGAAATTTTCTCAGATTATAGTAACCAAAGCAGGGATTTTCCGGAAAATTCCGGGTTTCTGATCGATTTTCCAAGGGGCACATTTTTCAGAAAATTCCGAGAAAATTTTCCTGATGCCCGGAAAATTCTGGGGATAGAGTTTTTTCCAGGTTTGAGAGTTGAAAATCAGGGGCAACCAGAAATACTATATAAGGGGAGCTCGTTACACGAGTATTCTTTATACGAGAATTTGTTGATACGAGGTTAAGGAATTTGCACCTTATATTCGCTATATGAGCGATATTGTTCGATGATACGAGAAGCGAGTACAGTGACCACCGGGGTTGGTTATACTAAAGACTTTTCCTGTGAAAAAGCCATAATTTTGAACAACATATTACTGCACTACTCACTTTGTGCTCAAATGTACTACACTAACGGACTACAAATTTCGTCTCTTGTGCAAACTATGATGTTTATACTCAAATTATTCGCTATCTTACAAGGTTCCAGCAATGCAAGTTATATGCTGCTAAGTTTAGTCTGTAACATTTTATAAGATAAAAACTTTAAGCCTAAAACTACCTTCACCCTGGACATACGACCGCCGCAGTCGTATAAAATATTTTTTGAATTACGTATTTTCGAGTTCCGACGTTAGTGATCGCACTGTGTACTGACAAAATTTTCATTTGTAGTTCCCTTTAAAATGGCTGGCAACGTAAAAATGAGAGTTCTCGTGGTGCTGAGAAGAAAAACAGACACCCATTTTAGATTTTCTATATATTTTTTTCGCATTTTCGACTTACGACCTGGTCGTCGGTCCCTAACCCCGTCGTAAGTCGAGGACTGACTGTATTTCCAAACCAGTAAATAAAAGCCAAATGAAAATTTAACACAGTCGTCAATCGCATACACTCCGTTTCACCATAGCAATGCTGGCTACAATGGTGCCAGCAATGTTAACAGACAAATGTGAAAAGAAAGTTACTGTATCTGTAAAACTTTATTCATATCAGGTACCTATTTGTAGATATAAAAAATAAATGTTGCAGGTATAACATTGATAGTACAGTAGTGCTTTTAAGAGTTCAGAAATGGTTACTGCTTAGTTCTGAAGAGTTGGGTGCCTACTGTATGGATGGTAATTGTCTCGAGGCTATCATCAGTACAGTAGTTATAGATCCAGCTTTTATATTTAGAATAACTATTTTTTTTAATTTCAGTAAAATATTGATAAATTGGCCTTCAATAATTATCGGAATTTGCTTTTTTCGGACTGAGGTCACCAGAAATACTAATAAAGGTTAAAAAAAAATCTTATGAAAAGAACAACACTTGCTAACTGAATACTGTACAGTGGTCTAATCAGATTTGCCCTAAGCCTGCCCAAAACTAAGACAATGAGTATGTAAGGAGGCTGGGTGGGGGGGGGGGGAGCTGATCGGGTGTTGCCGCAATCGTTGGGTTTAGTTTTTATTTATTTATTGATTGATTCAGTATTATATTTTCATACGATTGGCCTCTTATGGTTTATGGTTCATCATGATTAATATAACGTCTTCAGTAACAGAGAAAAAATACAATACTGTATGTAATTTATAATATTACTTGAAAATAAAAGGATAAGCTGTATCAGAAGGTTATTTACTCAGATGTGTTTCTGTGAGCTTTAGTAGAAGACCAGTTTACAACAGTGGTCACTATAACACACTGTATAGTATTTGATATGCATATTCATTCCTAACAACATTATTTATTAACTTTGAGTGGTACATGATGGCTCAATTTGGCTACTTGTACACTTAGACAACTGATTAATGAATAAACCAGGGTATATGCAAATGTATAATACTGTACATACAATATAACTTAAGGGATGATATAAACTATGCCATAGAATTTATTAAATGAAGGTAAATTTACTACAATAGTATTTATTAAGTGATGAAGACAGACATTGGGGTAAGCATGAGTGGTGAAGGAGCTATCAGCTGTTTGCTCTTTTGTAAACAAATGACTCATGGTGTTCAGTGTGGGAATCTATTTTTTTTCAGGAAAGTTGATTTTTTTAGGATAATATTTTATCAACCTGGCACCAAATGATCCTAATTGATTAGAGAATTATGGTGAAAATGCATAAAGACGTGTGTGCAATACCTTGTATAATTTTAGCTTTTTTATGCTTTCATTATTTTTCCTAAATATTCTCTGCTGAAATCATCTTGACAATCAGTGGCAAAGAGGACAAAATAAACTTACAACAGAGGTAGTTGTGTGGTGCACATTTAAACTGAAATAGGCCTCCCACACAGAATGCACACCTATGCTCTTAATCTGAACCTTTCTTATTTTACAGTTTTATATTATATTTTCTTTATTTCCAAGTCACATTAGAGTATTGAAATGATTTTTCCACCTTCATAGTTTCATTATATGTAAGAATGGCAACATGCATTACCATCTCTCTAGGCCACAGCTGACTCTTGGCGCACGTCTCAGAAAACGGACTACTTATCAGTTATTCTACCCTATAAACGATATGGCTTAGAAATAAAGAAAGTATAATATAAATCTATAAAATAAGAAAAACGGTGAGCGTGTATGGAGACGGTTCTCGCCAAGGCCTTGGCTATAAAGTACTGTATATGGTCGACTCCCCGGCCCAGCCTCCTCGTATATTGTTGCTTGTAATGAAACTGTAAAAGTTGTGAAAAAGGCATTACAATATTCTAATGTGGCTTAGAAATAAAGAAAATATAATATAAAACCTTAAAATAAGTAAAATAAAGAACACAGGTGGGAAGTAAATGTACAGTGGTCCCTCGGTTAACGAACACAATTCGTTCCAGAAGGTCGTTCTTTAACCGAATCCATTGTTTCAATGGGATATTGGGTAATTGGTTCCAACTCACAGAAAAGTACATACAAAGTAAAAAGAAAATGCAGTAAAGTACACTTACTTTGAGGTGTGTATGTAGAAGGTTCCTGGTTGATGATGATGATGGGAATTAGAAGTGGGGGGGTGGAGGAGGAGAAGGGAGAAGAGAAGGAAGTGGGGATGGAGGAGAAATCACCTTTCAGGGGACCAATGCTTGATACAGTTATTTCACCAATAAAATTTTAAGTTCACTAGGTGTAATTCAAGAATATTTTCTTTAAAATCAACACTGCACTGTGCTATATATTATCAATATGTTAACTAAAGTTCAGAATGACCAATAATTTCAATGAAAAATGCAAAAATAATCAAGACACCAACAAAATAGATGCTCTCTCCACTGTTTTCAAAGCTCAACTGACGCCTTGTGGCTGACTCACGCATCTGATGGGTGCACAAAAAACTAGTTCCCTGTACTGCATATATTATCAATATGTTAAATAAATGTTAAAATTACTAATAATTTTAATATAAAAAATAAAAAAAAATATTAAAGAGCACAACTTTCTTGATTTTTTTCCACTGGAAATGAATGTAAACAGAACAGATTACTCAATTGGCAGACTAGCCCATCAGCTGAGCAGCTGATGCTCACAACAAAATGTGTTGTTCGTAAGGATTTCGTTAATTGAATTTTTGTTTGTTAACCGAATTGAAGATTCTTATGGAAGGTAATTCCTTAACCGAACCGTTCGTTAACCGAGGGACCACTGTATTATGAGGCAGTGGGTTACTGGGTTTTAAATGTATCACGGAATACACACCCCACCACGGTCGCTGCCACACATCTGTGAGTCGGCTGAGCTGAAGGATTGCCTGAACTGTGTCGTGTGCTGGATATTTGAGAGGTAAGTGTGTGGACGAACTTATTCTTTGTACATAAAATAATATATACTGTACCAGTAAATGTGAGAAATAAAAAGAAAAAATACTGCATTGCCATTTCTCAGCAGATGGTGAGACAGCGGAGCAGTGAGTGAGAAAATGCTACCTGTTGCTTTTTCCCTCCCTCCCTCAGTGTTTGCTTCTGTACACATAATGATTAATCCCTTTATGGTCTTGATCTTATGATAATTTTTTAATAATTGTTTTTGGCACATACTGTGTGTGGTGCACATTTAAATCTGAAATAGGCCTAACCAGTCAAGTCGCCAGATGTGCTATTGACAGGTATATACTGTATAACCATGTACATTATGGGTGATTTAATGGATTTTCAAGAGTAATTTTAACGATGCATTTTTGGTTTTATATACCCTCTTCAGAACGTAACTCCGACGTAAGATGCGACAAGACTGTGCCACGATCAGTCGTACTAGAAACGATGTTGAGTATTGAGTTAGGTGAGGTGGTGCAATTGGAGTTACTGGGAGGGAGACAGTGGGTCACTCTCCCTGTGGATCATCATCATCATCGGCTGTGGTCTTGTGAGAAAGAACTTTTCCAGTGTGGTCTGTCGTTGACGGCGCATTTTTTCAGTATACTCCTCCTTATATCCCATCATCAGGTTCTTCCAATCCTTTTGTAAACTTGAGGCTACAACCAGAGGGCTCTGCACACTGCCTCTGGCTCATTCCCGTCATCTTTGCGCTTGTTTACACTTTGTATGTGTCTCTGGCTGTTTTTTTTTATTTCCGACTTAGTGTGTTATGCAATCATGCCTAAACACAGAGCTTAGAAATAAAGCTGTGAATCATAATTGTACATGTGAGTGTTTTTCCAATGACCCCTTACGCACCCTGAATGTGGGGGTCAGCGATTAAGTACCCGGCTTCAAGCCAGTCTGTACCTGTCTCTCACCCACTTCAAACGTGTGTTCATGAAGCGTATTACACATACGCTTCATCTATATTAATGCTCGCAGCTCATAGCATTAATTAAGGTGATATCCTAATTATTTTGCAATAGTTTATTTTCTTAATAAATGGAGAAAAGATCATTAGGGTTTGAAAACTTAACCCATAAACATTTATTTATGTTACTTCTAATGTACCTTTAATACAGAATCGTCATCAGTGATTATGACAGGTAAATGGAAGGTAACCATAAAACTATAAAATAAGAAAAATGAAGAGTAGATATGTGTGAGAAGTAAACATATTTATTGAGGTGGTGAGCTGTAACTGTGGCCAGCAGCACTCCCCTATGTGATGTCACAGCATACAGGCAGCAGCTACGCACGTGTCTTGAGTCAGCTTGGTGACTGCCTGGATGAACTGTTGTGTGTATACTGTACTAGTAAATATGAGGATTAAATATTAATAATTAATATAATTAAAAATAAAAATATATTGCATTGCCATTTGGCAATCATTTCACAGTAAAAATTATTTATATGTACTGTATCTACTCAAAATTACAAGATGAACAATAACATAACTTCCTGTAAAATGAAAGATTTGGCTTTGGAAATCTTGAAAACCTGTCTTGTGTGAACCCTGGTATATTATCAATTGTTTTGGAAACTTACTTGCCTTACCTATTACAGGTGTTACAGCAGGTGAAGCTGCTTCTGCGGGAGTTATGTGCAGCATATGGAATGGAGGAACCACCCGACCTGGAAGAGAGACTGGATTTAGTTTCAGTTCCGCAGGTCATCAACGGCAGTGACGTTATTGACCATGTGAGTACTATACTGTGGTCAGCTACCCCCTATTCTTTTTTTTATTAAGAAAACATTAATATTAATTTTAACACTTATCAATAGCTATTCGAGTTGTTGGTCTGCTAATTTTGACTTTACGACCTTTATTATCCAATGTTAGTACAGGAGGAAACTGGAGTATGCGTAAAAACCCTGCCATGATTAATAGGCTCACTTTGACTACCTTCCCACATCTGTCCTTGGTTGGGAATGGATGAGTTGACGGTCACCATTTTTTATAATGACACTTCAACAAGTAATAATCATGCTAAATTTCACTGTGGTAAGCATAATTTATAATAAAATATGCTAGAAAGTATAAAAAATAAGGGTTCAATTTGCTCAACAGTCACGTGACAGCAAAATGTCCAATAATTGGCTGTGATGTCACTAGCTTGTAGTGAAACTGAGGACTGGAGTCAGCTAGTTGATTTGCAAGCTTTGACAGCCACCTTTGACCAAAAATATTGTTCAAAGAAAAGGACATCGTTGGTGCTTCTTTCCAATGTGTAAAAGTACAGACAGAGCCACACCAGGAAAAATATTTGTCACAGTACCGAGGGAAATGAAGATATGTTTCCCATATCAGAGCACTGCTTCTACTGTTGTGAAGATGAATTTAATGTGCATATCAAGTTAATATATGCTGTCATATCTTTATTGTAAGTATAATTAAATTATTTATCTGATGTCATATGTATTTGATTGCTGGGTACCGAAAAGAAGCATAGAAATCTGAGAACCTTTGACAGTGGAAATTAAAGTTTTCATCACTTGTTTTAGCTGTGTTATGATATCGAACTATCTCACTTGTTAACACACTTGCCTGAATGAGTGTAGGGTAGTGGCTGGTACCTTTGATGAAGCTGGGTGAGATATTAGGTAATCTCACGGCGTGTCACCGGTTTGTTAGCAATAGAAGTAGCTAACCACTAATGGCAAAGAAAAAAAGAGATGGATTGGGAACGCCAACATATACGTGCGCATTTAAGGAAACTGCGTCATTTATTTTTTTAAGAATATGTACAAAAGAATCATTATTGTTTATTACTGAATATGTATTTGATTGAATTAATGTTTATATACTGTATGTGAAATGAACAATGCAATTCATTAATAATACGTAGAATATTAAAACACTCAAGAGGATAAGAGACAGCATTGTTGTCAGTGTTTACACCCATAATGTCAGTTATCCACCTGAAACTGAAGAAATAAGACCCTGGTTGTTGTTGTAGTAAAATTAATGTAAAACACTATATATGTTTTAATTAATGTTGTTTAACGTACAGTAGAAGTAACCACTGATATTAAGGGAAAAGTAAGACTGATAGTGGAACGCCAATGTATACGTGCGCACTCAAGGAAACGGTCATTTATCTTAAGAATATGTACAAAAGATTCATTATTGTTTATTACTGCATATGTATTTGCTTGAATTAATGTTTACAGTACTACAGTATTTCTCATTAGTTATGTTGTTTTTCTTGTTTGTGGAACCAATTTAGTGTTTTTGGGAATTATGTTGGGGTATTTTTGTCATTGGGAAACCAAACCTTATTTTCCTATTTGTTCTTTTAGCTATTTGAGATACATTTGTTCTTTTTAACCTAACCCATTCATATATCGAGGGACACCTGTGTACTAATACATTTGTTTTTACAAGCAGCATGAAGAATATGAAGACTCAGAGATGGAAGAAGAGGAAGAAGACATGGAAGAAGATATCCATTTAGAAATGGAGGACAATTCTTCATCACATGCTGCTCAGAAAGATGAAGGCATTGACCCAGGCAACCTAGCCACTCTGGACCGGTTGAAGGCAAACCAGCGGCAAGATTATCTCCGGGGGTCTATATCTGGTAGTGTGCAGGCTACTGACCGCCTCATGAAGGAGCTCAGGGACATTTACCGCTCAGATAGCTTCAAGAAAGGTGAATAAGGAATGTTGTTGTATATATATAATTTACTCCAGCAAATTTTATCTTGTAATGGTATAAGATGGTTGGAATCAATAATATAAATCTTTTCTTCCTATTTTGGCACATCCTCTTAACTGTTGTAACAGATGTGTTCTGTTATGATGATTCCCTTCCACAAGACGTCCTTAAGATTTCTATGTTGCTCTGCTTCATACAGCCCAGAATCACACATCAGTAGCAAACTTGTCCATCCCAGTAAATACAAACACACACACCCACACCAACAGAACTACTACTACTACTTTTACTAAATTTTTTTTTATGGCCTCCAGCCTCCTCCGATAGCCACACCTTCGCCACCATTTTATTACCTTAAAATTAACTATGCTTATACATAAGTAGCTATCCTAGCTGTGTTGAGTTAGTTGAGCTGCAGATCTATGCGGCATTCAGTGACTGTTGCCTCGTAGTCAATATTTGCAACTGTTGTCGACTTTGGGGCCGATGCTCTTGTTCCCCTGAGGCAGAGCAAAGCAGACCTAAGGAGAGAGAAGGACAATCGACCTCTCAAACAGGTTGTAACATAACTTCTGGGCTGCTGCTTCTGTTCGGATAGCACCTCCGCAAGTCTGGCATAGAAGCATCTTGGCAAGGGTCAACTGTACAGGTATTGTTTAGTGAAGTAGCAGGCAACTTGGGCTTTGACAGGTGTTATCCATGGCCATGGAACTTAACCCCATTTCCCATAAGCCTTTAGTGTTGCCAGCCTCAGATTTGCTAACCACTGGAGTTTTAAGGATCCTAACCCCAGCGGTTGGTGAGGGACTACTGTACAAAATATTGTGTTGTTGTGTGTAGCAAGAATACACTAGTTCAACAACAATAAAAAATTGAGAGAACACTGTTTGTTGTTACTTTTATAATAGTAATTCATGGAAACTGTTGCAGGAGTGTACAGCGTGGAATTAGTAAACGACAGTCTTTATGAATGGAATGTGAAGCTTCTGATAGTGGACTCAGATTCACCACTCCACAATGACATGGTGCTGCTCAAGGAGAAAGAAGGGACAGATCACATTCTCTTCAACTTCCATTTCAAGGTAAGTCAGAGACGGTACAGGCATCAAGGACTGGTGTGGAAATATCACTGATGTGCCCTCGATGTAGCTGTCACATAGAGATAATTGTCCAGTTAAGTCGTAAACTGTGACTTTTTTATGGAATATGGATAACCTTTTTTTTTATTGCTATAATTAAATGAAAATTAGTTGATACAGTAAAGCCTCCGATAAGAATGGTTCGGCCAACAACTTTTCATATTTAAAACCCCAGTTAATTTAGGACCCATTTCAATTTACGTCCTTATTTCATTCGTATTTACGACCAAAATATAATAAAAATCAAATAAAATTACAGTTTCATATAAATAATAACTAAATCCCAATATGTATTATAAAAAATAATTACTGAAAAAAAAAATTAAGAACGCCTTGCGCAAAGAAGCTGCCTGGCTAATGAGTGGTAAACAACAGTTGGAGCTTGGTGGGCCTTTTGTTTTCACGCATCTGGAACAGGAAAAGTAGAAAAACTTTCTCAGGTTTCTTAAAGCATTTTTGCATCCCTATTCAACATGAGCAAGAGAGTAGGTGATGGTAGTGTTGGTTATGGTAGTGTTGGTTATGGTAGTGTTGGTTCAAAAGCTAATAGAAAGTGTATAAGCTTAGCCGAGAAAGTAGATGTGTTAAAACGATATGAAAAAGGTGAGAGGTCTGTGGATATTATATGGAGCAATCAATGAACATATTTTCTGAAGTGGATCCATTAACAGAACCAAAGTAACCATTGTGCAACCTCATCCTAAATGCTAGGTTAGCTTAGTTAGCCAACAAACTCTGTAATATGTAAAATAAGGGGTGTCGTCCCCCTCTGTTTAACTCATTAAACTTCTTTACCAACCTTTTCTCCTACAACTATATGTTGTGACTTCTGTATCCCTCATGTCTGGCTGTGCCTTGAGCCCCAGCATACCTTCCATCCTTTCCCCACCTTAACCTTACAAAAAAAAAAAAAAGACAACACCCTCGTTCTTCCATGCAACGAATACTCTGACATTAGATCGGTGATTCAAAAACTCTTCCTCTTCAGCTAGCTCCATTCCATCTTTGGCTTAGACTCTCAAAAACTGTACTTTCACCGGTCACCAAATAGCTGTACTTCTAACATACAGTAATATCTCCGTTAGCCGGAATCCCATAAACCCGGAAATCTCTGATAGCCGGAATTGAAATTTGACCGGAAAATCATTCCCAAAGCCGGAATTTTAAAAAAATTTACGGGTTTAGGAACAAATTTTCCGAGGTTGAAAATCAAGATAATTGTAAAAAAGTCTTGAATAAAGATGAAAGTTAATTTTTTTTTTGGGGGGGCAGGGGGACCTGACTTGACTTGACTTGACTCAATGTTAGGTGGAGGATTACTGACATTCTAATGGAATGTCATGTCATCCTTTCTTGGGTGGGGGATTAGTGGGTCTCATGACCTGAAGATGTCTTGATTGAACACAAAACCTAAAGTATTTTTTAGAGAGATTGTGATAAATATAAGTATAAATGAGCAAAGTTGCATCCCTTCAACATTACATTACATAACATTTTAAAATATGGAGTGAGAAAGCAGAAAGCTGTGGGTAATTAGTGAGATGCAGTGGAAAGGAGTGTAACATGCACCAGTGTTGCCAAGCAATAAGCTCCTCAACAGCTGATCTTTTAATTCGCCTCCGTGCAGTAACACAACAAGACCCTCACTGGATGCTTATTGTCTTAATTCCCATGTGTGTGTGTTTAGTTTGCCAATGTAGGATTTGAAGTTGTTGAAAAGTTTGTTCAGGAGTCAGGTGGTGAGGTGACATGCCAAGACACTTACACAGCACACATTAACAGCACTACTAAACCATTGTCTTATAACATTTTACATTAGAATAACATTTTACATTAGATTTTTATTTTAAAATTAATTGATACATGATAGCTCGACATGGCATATGGAGACTCCGTATACATTAGTGATCTCACAAAGCTTTGAAACTGCAACCCAGAAATTATCACAACCTGTACTCAATCGTAATAAGTTAATTACTAAAATTGTCTCAAATTAATCGCTATCTTACAAGAATTTCATTAATGCAAGTTATATTCTCCTAAGTCAAGTCAGTGATATTTTATAAGCAAAACAATAAAACCCCTGTGCCTTTAGCCTGAAGTCCAGTTTGTGGTCTATAGTTACACCCAGGAGTTTGGCAGACTGCACTAACTGGAGAGGATGGGCACCCACTTTAACTGCTAGAGCTTGCACTGGAATGGTGGCGGTATTGATGTGCATGACTACGGTTTTGGTGTGATTGATCGTGACCTTGTTCTCTGTAGTCCATGCCTGTATCCTGTCCAGGGTGCTTATAGCGATGAGTAGTCTGGTGCGGTGTTGTCTACTGGTAACCCACACAGTGCAGTCATCCACGTACTTCCACCTGTGAGGAGTGTCTGATAGAGCGTTGTTGATCAGGATTAGGAAGCACAGTGGTCCTAACTCGGTCCCCTGGGGAACACCGCAGGTGAGGTGTTTGAATGTGGAGACAGAGCCCTGGTACCTCACTGCCTGACAACATTCACTCAGGAAATCAGTGAGCCATGAGACCAGGTTGGTGAGCAGCCCTAGTGCAATGGCCTTGTTTATAACAGTGCAGTGATCAACAAGGTCAAATGCCCACTCAAAAACAAAGTCTTCACAGAGTAGACTGGGTGTGGGGGTAATGGCAACTGGCCTGAGGTCACCAGGGAACTGTGGGGTGGGGACCTTGGAGTTAGGGGTGACAAATACGGTTTTCCATTCATAAGGGCATTTGCTTTGTCTGAGGGATGCATTAATAATGGAACAGAGGGGGGTGGCAAGGTCGACTGCAAACTCCTTGTAAACTTTATTGGGAGGTAAATTGGGGCTGTAGAGCATTCGGATTTAAATTTCAGGAGTTTGTTGGCAATTCAAATGGTTGAACATTGGGAGGGGGAAGGTAAGTTGGTCAAGACTGGGTAGGGTATGACATATGGTAGCAAAGTGGTTATTAATTGTCTCGGCTGCCTCCTCACTATGTAAATGAGAGAGAAAAGGAAATGTGGAAGACTGACGGTAAAGACCACAGAGATCTTTTACCTTAGAGTACCACTGACCATGTTGACCTCCTTGAGGCTGTGCACTTTCCTGGGATAATAAGACTTCTTGGCTGACTTGATTTCCCTGATGACTTGGTTACGTAGACTTTTGTACAGGCGGTTGTTAGTGTAGTATGCCCTGTTGCGCTGCTCAGTTAGTCTTTTGATAGGGGGTGTAATCCATGGGACATCAGCGGGGTGGATCCTCAATGTCTTGGCTGGAAAGAAGTGGTTGTAGGCTTTGGTGATAGCGTCCAGGTAATTATCCACTTGTTCTGCACATCTTCTACCATGATCACTTCAGTCCAGGGATACCGGGGCACCCATTGTCCGAAACGCCGCATGGCAGAGTCAGGGGTAGGTCGGTAAGTCCTGGTGACAACTGGCGGTCGTGAGATGGTAGGTGTAGGTGATCACAGCAGCGTCAGGTGGGTGTTGCGCCCCATGGGAGGCAGCGGCTGGGAGGGAAGGTAGTGGTTGCCGAGATCAGTCATGATGAGGTCTAGAGTGGCATTCCCATGTGTAGGAAAATCAACTATCTGGGCAAAAGGTGGAGGTGTTTGGTGATGTTGCTGATGTCTAACTCATTAAAGTCACCGCATATCACTAGCTTAGCACATGGAAATCTGGATCTCAGGGAGTCAGCAGTGTCTATTATATTAGTAACCAGTACATTGGCGGTAGGGGCGTGGGGGATGATAAGCCACACAAACAATGAGGGAGGCAAGCTGGCATGGGTGGGAGGTAATAATTAACGGTTTATTGAAAAAGTTCTGCAACCCAAAGGCTGAAAATATACATTGGACATAAATGTCTTATTATATACATTGGTGGTTTAACAAAAGCCTTCATTAGAGAAAGGTAAAGGAACATACAGATTAATATTTACAGTGGAGGTCACGTAGATCTTGTGTGCTGAGGTGTTGAACAGCAGCCACGTGGTGTAGTAACTCCCTCACAGATGGTGTTATGAGGGGCCTGACGTGGTGTAGTAACTCCCTCACAGATGGTGTTATGAGGGGCCTGATGTGGTGTAGTAATTCCCTCAAAGATGGTGTTATGAGTGGCCTGACGTGGTGTAGTAATTCTCTCACAGATGGTGTTATGAGGGGCCTGATGTGGTGTAGTAATTCCCTCAAGGATGGTGTTATGAGGGACCTGATGTGGTGTAGTAATTCCCTCAAAGATGGTGTTATGAGGGACCTGATGTGGTGTAGTAATTGCCCCACAGATGGTGTTATGGGAGGCCTGACATGGTGCAGTAATTCCCTCACAGATGGTGTTATGAGGGGCCTGATGTGGTGTAGTAATTCCCTCACAGATGGTGTTATGAGGGGCCTAACGTGGTGCAGTAATTCCCTCACAGATGGTGTTATGAGGGGCATCACATGGTGTAGTAATTCCCTCACAGATGGTGTTATGAGGGACCTGCCATGGTGTAGTAATTCCCTCACAGATGGTGTTATGAGGGGCATCGTGTGGTGTAGTAATTCCCTCACAGATGGTGTTATGAGGGCCATCACGTGGTGTAGTAATTCACTCACAGATGGTGTCATGAGGGGCCTGATGTGGTGTAGTAATTCCCACACAGATGGTGTTATGAGAGGCCTGACGTGGTGTAGTAACTTCCTCACAGATGGTGTTATGAGCGGCATCATGTGGTGTAGTAATTCCCTCACAGATGGTGTCATGAGGGGCCTGATGTGGTGTAGTAATTCCCACACAGATGTTTTTATGAGGGGCCTGACATGGTGTAGTAACTCCCTCACAGATGGTGTTATGAGAGGCCTGACGTGGTGTAGTAACTTCCTCACAGATGGTGTTATGAGCGGCATCATGTGGTGTAGTAATTCCCTCACAGATGGTGTTATGAGGGGCTTGATGTGGTGTTGTAATTTCCTCACAGATGGTGTTCTGAGGAACCTCACATGATGCTGTAGCAACTCATTCAATACGTGGTGTCGTAGCATGATTGGTTCCAAAACAGTGATCCGATAGTATATTCCAAGGAAAAACACAGCAGTGTAACACCAGACTTTGGGCACTTTGTCGGTCACCTTCAAAGTGATTGTGACAAGGATCACCGCGGTGTTTACATATACCGTGTCAGCGACCCCTAAGTGCCGGTGAAAAGTACTCGTGATGTTTATGACTAGACAAATATTAACAGATGTCTACCAGTGTCAGTGGCCCTCAAATCACCGCCAGTGAGTTTATGTCCCAAGACTGAATTGACAATCAGTCCTTTAGGGTATCTTTCATTTCTAATCTCCTTTTGTAAAGGTGATTGTTGTAGCTGGAGATTGTATTGATTGTTAATTAGTGCCAACTGTCACTACCAAATGCTGTAAGATGTGGTTGGAACCTATGTACTGATGGGAACAACACTAGAATATTTCTTATCTTAAATCGGCTATAAATTAAGATTTCCAGGATCAGTCATTGATATTTTTAATGGGTTTAAGTGGGTGTAATTTACACATGAAACAGTAGGGTAGTAAATATGTCATGTTTCAGGAGATGTATCCTTTTGAGCCACCATTTGTACGTGTTGTCCACCCAGTCATCAGTGGGGGATACGTGCTGGTTGGTGGTGCCATCTGTATGGAACTTCTCACAAAACAGGTAGAAATTTGATGTCATTGCATTATAATATTATTTCATGTAGAATATATCTATTTTATTTTTTGTTTTGTTTTGTGTTGCATATTGGTGAAAAGGTTTGCACATCATTGAGCAGTAATTTGTTTTTTCCCTTAGGGCTGGAGCTCAGCGTATACCATTGAGGCTGTGATCATGCAGATTGCGGCAACACTGGTTAAGGGTAAAGCAAGAATCCAGTTTGGGGCAAATAAAGCAGGCAAAGTTAGTGTAAGTTGAGGGTATAACTATGTTACTATATACATTTATATTTTTAACGAATCTTAAAAGAGTTTCAACACCTTAGAACAGAAACTTTGTTCCTAGGTCTGCAATGTTTATAAAGTGTTTTGAAATTATTTATGTCACATAAATGCTGTTTGCAGATTATTCTGTTAAGTATGAATGTTTAAACTTTAGTGCAATTTTCTTGTCGTTCTTTAACAGGGTCAGTACAGTTTGGCCCGGGCACAGCAGTCATTCAAGTCACTTGTACAGATTCATGAAAAAAATGGTGAGTAATGTGTGTTTGTGGGTGGGTGGGACGCTGAGTGACTGAGTGGATGTGTGGGTGGGTGGGAGGGACGCTGTGGGTGAGTGCATGTGTGAGTGGGTGTGTGGGACGCTGTGAGTAAGTGGATGTGTGGGGCGCTTTGAGTGAGTGCATGTGTGAGTGGGTGTGTGGGTGGGTGGGAAGCTGTGAGTGAGTGGATGGGTGGGACATTGTGAGTGGGTGGGATGTTGTGAGTGAGTGGATGTGTGGGTGGGTGGGTAGGAAGTTTGGTGAGGGTGAGTGCATGTGTGGGGGAGGGGGGGGGTAGGAAGTTTGGTGTGAGTGAGTGCATGTGTGTGTGGGTGGGTGAGATGTTTGGGTGTGATTGAGCGAGTGCATGTGTGTATGGGTGGGTGGGTAATGCACTTTATGACAGAAGAGGTAAAGAAGAGAGATAGATTGAGCAATTTACTGCTAATGTTTCAGTGGAGTATGTATTACAAGGGACCATTTACTGTATCTATCCACCACAGTGACTATCACTCTTTATTTGAATAATTCCCAGTACAGTATAGTTTAATATAATATTGAAGGGCAACTTTTATCTTTTGCATGTGTTATTTTGATTCCTAACGTACAGTCAAAGACAACGGTCGTGTTGCGGTTTTGTCTGAAGATTAAATATAACTCGTGAAACATTATGAGATCCTCCTACCACAAGGCAGAGCGCACCAAAAGTTTAGCTCTTCGGCATATGTTCGTACCAAATTTCACGACACGACTTTTGTCTTTCATTGTACATGATGGTGTAACTAACTTATTGATTGCTAATGGATGTGCAGTCCCCTCAAAAAGTATTGTTAGCCATGGGGTCAATGTAATTCGAGGCTTCCTGAGCAATGTTCCTCATCTTGTCTATGAACGGTTGGTAGCTCTACATCTGAGACCTTTGAGCATGAATGGGTATATACGTCTTTGAATGATATAAATCCTCCGAGGGTTCAGATCATATATTACATGACGTGGAGTGGATGTCGTAAATGGATACCAACGCCATACCAGTCGTCAACGGGCTTGTACATTGAATGGAACGATGAATTACCGGGAAGACATAGCGAGATGTAAGAGATGCTGTCAATGCCCTTCACAACAAGACTATACGTAACGCTGAGATAGCACGGTGACCTGTGGTGAGCCAACCCACAGTACCACAACGGGTTAGATGCCATGAATCGACTGGTGACATACTGAAACTTACAACCACAAATGTCTTACTTTGGGTTTTAAACTAATGCAATTCACATATGAGGAACATGGTAGATCCCATGTAGACTGATATATTGTATTTTGTTGTAGCTGTTGACTAATATCAAGTAATATTTGCTTAGTCATTTCATAAATCAGGCATATTGTGAACAAGATAATGGTGGAATGTCTGTTTTGTGGTCTGTCGCAGTTATGATCCGAAACACTTCAATTTAATGTATACAGTATTTCAGTTTTATTGTAATCATCAGTCAGGGGCTTGTTCACATATGCGTTGCTTCTACCCAGCATATAGCTTAATGGATTTCATGTTATATTGAAGTATCTAGTATGCCATACAAGAAACGACTCTCCCCCATTCCTCCCCCATCTGTAATTGTTGCTAATATAGCCAGCAGACATACCAACTTATGATGATATACTGGGGATCATATCAGAGCATTTTGTCTAGCTTTTCAAGTTGTAGCGACAGAAAATCTAGCTGTAGGTTTTTGGGGGACTGGACAGCAGACAGTCACTCATTGTAATAGTTAAATGCAAATGATTGATTGTTCCAAACCCTCTGACAAGGGCAAGAATAAGTGAGCTATGCTGTTATCTACTTGGACCTAGAGTACAGTATACAAAAGATAAGGAGGAGTCTAATATTCTATTTGTGTTGGCCTGAATTGTTTATAAAAATTATCAGCCTTCCCTCTAGGCTGTGCACCTGTGTGGAGTGCAACAGTCCAATAAATGTGGTGCACTTAATTTTTCCAGCTGCAACCTATCACCAGGCAATATCTGTCATTATTAAGTATACATATCAACTCTTCAATTACCCTTTATTTTTATATTCTCTCTGCTACTTGCACATGTATGGTAACAACTTGAAAACAAATATATATACAGTACAGTATAGCTTTTTTATTTTACTAGTGGCACACATCCACACATTGCTATGATATGGGTACACATTATGAAAGTCATTATGCTGTGTGATGTAAAAAAGTAGAGGGACCATTGGTAATGATTAAATTGCAACTGCAGTCACCTTGAGTTTGATTTAGAGATAGATAAAGAAGACATGATATATAAATTTCAGATTTTTGTATTTACAAATGGTGTTTCAAATTTTTGTATTTACATATGGTGTTTCAGATTCTGTAATCATACAATAGTATGGTATGTGTGTATGAGATTAAATTAATATCCATATTCTTGACAGGATGGTTCACACCACCAAAAGAGGATGGGTAAGTGAGATGGAAGAATAGTTGGTGTCCCTTTACCCTTGTTCCCCATCCTGTCCACCCCTACCCTAACCCATCCCCTCATCCCACTCTGGCTGTTTAGCAGCCTCTTCCACCACCTCCACCTCTTTTTGACTTCATCTCCACTTCCTCATGGTAACTCGTCTTCGCATCAACACCTGGAAGCTGAGGTCCTGTTTTCTCAACACGCAATGCGACAAGATTAGTGGATGCAAGGTCTGCTTGCTTTGGATTGTGTGTGGGCTCCAATGTAAGACTTATTTGTGTGAAGGGGCTTTCAGAAATTTTCTCGGGTCACTGCTTTCTTTTCTAGGTCCACAAACTTAGCTTTGTTTTCCTAAGGTAAGTTTGGCCTTTGAGATCTCTGAGTAATCCCCCTTTGTTTGGTCAAAAAACTGAGCCATGTAGAGGCAAGCAGGGTTTGCAGTAAGCCATTCATCTCACCCCTGCATTTTGAGTGGTTTATACTTAACATATTATGACATTTATAAAGCATGGTACCATCTGTGGACTGGTATTTGCTAGTTATCTGTAGGTCAAAGGAAGCTAGCAATGTCACACTTACTTTTTATGGGGAAAATTTGTGGTTGGTCTGTGATAAATAAAGGATGGCTTTTTTTTTTCTGCTTAATTTGTTAAATGGTACATCATACCTTTAATACTAAAAAATATATTTCATGAATAATTTGTGAAAACTGACTATTGCAAGATGGGTTTGTGTTTCAAGTTGTGAAAACTAGAGCAAGCTTGAATGTTTATTGTATTTTTTATGAGTTTGCTGCTAGTACTACTGTTAGGTGCGAAATGCAAGTGTGTTTTACATTTCTTATGCAATTTTAATATTTTCTTATTTTCTTTCATTTATCATTCATGAATATCTTCGAAATAGTCATTAAATCATCACAACTGCTTTGTCATAAGTAATTTCTCTCACTTGGCAAAGAGAGTTATATCATCTTTAACTTTTCCTTCTATCATATTATCAGGTTTTATTCAGTTAAGTTCTTAAATTTGTGTGGCATCATTAAAAAATTATTCACAAAAGAGCTATTGGCATTGGTCAAGAGGGCATCAGTGTTAGGTATGTGTACGTGAGGAAGTCTTTGGAGGATAAGGAGCAAATGGTACAAGTTGGAAAGGCACATTTGTAGAAAAATTACAATCAAGAGATGGTTATGAAAGTATATTATATACGCCAGTCTTTTATATAAAGGCGAGCCGGTTCATCATCATCATCCTCTTCCGATGTTCATTAGTAGTAATTTTGCAGTGCATGAAATTAAATCATCTCAGGTTGGCTGTGTAATCAAAATAATGAACTTGCTTGAATTGACTTTTTATTGACGAGTAATTTATTAGGAAGAAGTGAAATTATCAAGCCAATGACTCTTAATAAATATAATAATAACTTGCTTGAACTGACTTTTTATTGAGTAATTTATTAGGAAGAAATGAGATTGTCAATGATTTTTTTTTTTTAAGCTGCTTAAGTACTGTAGTTGCCATTTACACTATGAATTTTCTTAATTTCAAGAAGTATAATAAATGAGGTTGAATTGCAATTGGTAAGGAGAACCAACATCATTTTATAGTTTCGGTGGACTAATTGTGTTTCTTCCTCGGTAAAATAAGCAAGTTGGACACCTGTTCAATGATCTTTTATTTCAAATTGTGTGATGAAAAGTGGTTAGGAAAATAGTATGCTAACAAAATCAGTTTCTGGATGATGCAATAACTTGAAATCAAGGATATATTTTCGGGTTGAAGATTTTTTGAGCATTAAAAAAGTCTTTGTTAGTTTTATGATTCTTGATTCTGACATTAACAAAAGTGTGGTGGGGAAAAAAAATAAACTGGCTCTGCAAGTCTGAATGTACACAGCCTGAAATTATCGTCCATCTGCTCGAACATTATAAGTATCTTGGCTAGTTCTCACCAAGTTTCTATTGATGACTGCAAAATTTTTCAGGTTATTTGTTGTTCCTTCCTTTCCCAACTACAGAAACCAGAGATCAGTATATAATGGGGATAAAAGAAAAACATAAACAGCCCACATAAGAAACATTGTGTTACTTAGAAGATTTTAAAGTTAAGATCAGCCTGTGTTTGAATGGTGAAGTCACACTTGCACAAGAGATGAATTGATTTGTTCTGCCAAGAGAAGTTGTCAAAATATGTTGTTGGTGCAATATCTTTTGGGCTGAAGTCTTTTTCTTGTTGAAGAGAGCCTAAAGTTGTCTGAGGATTGTGAAATTTGCCCTATTCTTCAAGATACACAGCTTCAAGAACTGTTTAAAGATTCCTCACACTGGTATCTCAAGATTAGGATGTTGTAGCCCACATGTTTTTATTGGAAGTGGGATATTTTTTTTTTTATTATTCAGTATGGATAAGTGTTAGGTCATAATAACAATAAAAATGATTCCTAATTAAGACATTTTAAGCTATTTTTTGATAGACAATGTCTGAGTGATCCCAAGTCTTGCATGTAAATACTTAGACAACTTTTGTGTTTAATGTCAGAGGAAACAGTCATGTGGTGGTGCTGTCACTCAAGAAATGCCTGGCTAGTAACTGTAGGCCTTCTGGAAACTGTTGACAAGTTGACAGTATTTGTACAGTGAAAGAACTAATCTGCTACTTGAGCATCTAGCAAGATCCACATTTTTGGATGTAATGAGAAATCCCAAGCCTTGATGTGATTGTCTACAAGTGTTTAATGTTCCCTGAGGGAATTAAGCCATTCTAACATAATACAGAAGGTCCATTATTGCTGTTTTCACCACAGTTATTATCAATTATACGTTGGTGTGTCATTATAATGGACATTCCGGCAAGTGGTAATTAAATGAGCTGATATATATATATATATATATATATATATATATATATATATATATATATATATATATATATATATATATATATATATATATATATATATATATATATATATATATATATATATATATATATACACAGTATTTTTTTTTTTTTTTTTTACAATGTAAAAAACAAAAACAAAAAAAATCCAGGAAGGGACCTAGCGTGAGGATGCTTCTACAAGTGATGTGTATTCAAAGATTAAGATCTGTCATTTTCTGTTAGTCGCATTTTCTGCATGTCTTGTAAACAGGGAAATTACCCTAGTGAAATCTTGCAAGATGGTTGCAGTTGATTATATTTCATACTGACAGCTACATATGGTTAAAACAATTGTTGCATGGTGTAAGATTACAAGCAATGGTACACTGTAGAGTTTGGTCTTTTTGCAATATAAGGAAAGATGTGGTAGGAAAAATTTACTTTTAATTTACTACATACAATAGGTATGAAGTCTAAAGTCTTACTAATAAGCCATTATTTTTAATTGGCTTATCCTACATAATAGATTTACAGCCACTCCTCGACTTACGACTACCCGGACATACGACCGCCCCAGTCGTACCAATTTTTTTTCAAATTGCGTACAGTATTTTCGAGCCCCGACGTTAGTGATTGCGCTGTGTACTGACAAAATTTTTGTTTGTAATTCCCTTTAAAATGGCTGGCATGCTTAAAAGTGAGAGTTTTGTGGTGCTGAGAAGAAAAAGAGACACCCATTTTAGATTTTCTATGTATTATCTTCGCATTTTCGACTTACGACCCGGATTTGGTCCCTAACCCCGTCGTAAGTCGAGGAGTGGCTGTATTCATCTTTGTCATATGTACTGCTAGATTTTGAAACAGACAAGGAAAATATAATCTAGTATCATGGTGCAGATTTTAACTTGGGCAGTTAAAGATTGCTGTAAATTTCAGAACAGTTGTCTGATGGACTTCTCAGGTTTACTTCGATGGATAGCTTGGAGGCTCGTAATCTTTAATCATTCTACAAAATTGTTTTGTACGAGAGGTCTTGGTGCCAACATTCTCCACTCCCACACAACAAGTGTGGCCAGCAAGGGATAACTTGCCATCCTTGGGTTGGGGTTACCTCTTGTGAGAAGTCCACCACTCCTTGTTATAACTCCAATACAGTGATATTTCTCTTTATATTGTGAACTGTCCACCAAAGCAGAAAGAGGTTTCTACTTCGAGGTGGAGGTGCAGTGAGTAATCTAGTGTGTTTTATTATTATGAAAATGTATGAAAGTATTATAAATAAAAAAGGAAGTAAATTGATTTTTTGATTTCATCATTTTCTGTCAGAATACTATGTAAATGTTGATTGTTCAGAGGGGCTATGTGGACTTTATTACCCTCGTGTAATATTTTTCTTTAACCATAAAATCACCAGAAGCATTTTTTGCACTCATAATTCTAATAGTTTGCTGACTTCAGAAAGTGGAAATATTAAATCTTGAATCATTTACTAACATAGTTTATCCTAAAATAATCTTTCATTCATTGCAAGTAAATGTTGAGTTTTGAAAAACTAGAAAGAAGCACAGAAATGTCAGTGAAATTTTATTAATTTGTGATGGCTATGATTTGCATACGAAAAGAGATGGGTGATTAAGACTCAAACTTTTGTCCTCAGTGCAGCAAGTGAACAGTAGGCCAGATAATTACTGTTGGGCAGGTAAGCAGAAATACTGCTTAACTACGGACAATGAAGAAATTGATGTTGAGTTTGTAGAATGTAGTTTGTTCTTTTCTCCAGATTATAAAGAAAAATGGTGATAAACACAGAAATAGGTGTAATGATCTGCCCAATGAGAATTATCAGTTCCCCTAATAATGTATGGACAGCTGCCCTCCACCTCTCTTGAGCCGAATGCCAGACTGATACTATGTACATTTTTTAATCCACATACATTGCCTGTTATAAATGATTGCCTGCTTGTATATTATACGAGAATGTTTAAATAAAATAGCGGTCCAGTAGTTGGAATTTTTGTTTCCCAGGGTGGCTGATATTCCCTCCACAGCCAATATTTGTATATGACACACTATGCATGCTGAACTATTCCCATTCTTTTATTTGTCATATGCACTGCACATGGTATAATAAAAGATCAAATTCTTGAAAATGCCTATAGGAATCCAATTGTAGACCCTGTGCCTTTACATTAGGGTTAGACAGTGTGAGTCACAAGAAAGGTGTGCTTCCTTGGGCATTTTCTAATTTATTATGTTACTCAAAATAATTTTTTTTTAATGTCATGTAATATATAATTACAGTAAGTTTATACAATATAGAGGGTTTTCATACTGAAATAAAAGATATGCAGAATTTTTTAACATTATTCCCCTCAAATATTCAGCAATATATCGAAGTGTAAAATATTTTTATTGAAAGCACAAATATGAATAGATAAATGTTAAGTTATATGCTTCTTCCCATTATGTTAATAGTATTACTATTGGCAGTAAATCATCACTGCCAATCTTAACGGTCAAGCACACATTTAACACATTAACTAGTTAAAGCATTGAGATGAACAGCCACAGCAAATAAAATAATGAATTTTGTAATACAGTCAACCCTCACTTTACACGGTCCCACATTCCGCGTTTCCACGTTACCCTGCCGAAACCCAGGATGCTCACATTCCGCGGTGCGTGTACCCCTTTACGCGGAGAGTGTCCGGCTCGACGCTATTTTTAGATTCGCCCCACCCGCTTGCTCCCGCCTCCTCCGCCTCCGCCTGGGCAAGCCGCGCGGTAAGGTTGCGCAGTGCATGTCTCTGTTGCGTTATCAGTGACGTCATATGACGTATCGGACTGTGATTGGCCATGCATCCCTACCTCCCTCCGCTGCTAGCTGTAATTGGTTTAAAGTAATATGACGTGTCCACCCGGGGGAGGGAGGAAAGACGACACTTGACCTAGCCGCGGCAGTTTCATCCCTCCAGGCCACACCGTGTAGTCGTGCATCCATTGTTCTGTAAAATGGCTTCGCCAGACCACCGCCCCCAGAGAGAAACCTTTCCTTGCCTGGACCCAGCCGCCCTAAGCCCAAGGAGACACGACGTTCCTTAAGCTACGAGGTGAAGTACAAGATCATCCAAGAGTTGGAGAAAGGAACAAGACAGGTTGATTTGGCGCGCCAGCATGGTGTGAACGAATCTACGATCCGGACGATAAAGAAGGATGCAGCCAAGATAAAGGAGCACATGAAGATCACAAAGTCTACAGGTGCTTCTATGATCAAGTATTTCCACAACCAGGTGCTTCTCAAGACGGAAAAATTACTTGTGAGCTACTTGGTGCGTCAGGCGCGACGGAACGTAGCGGTCGACACGCGCTCTGTTAAGGAGTACGCATGTGAACTGTATGCTGCAGTGTCACGAAAGATGGGAATTACAGAGCCCAAACCCTTTAATGCTTCCTCTGGGTGGTTACAGAGGTTTAAGATGCGGAACAAGATCACCAATATAAACATTGGTGGTGAAGAAGCTAGTGCTGACCGTGCTGCGGCTAGGGAATTTCCTCTGTTTTTACGTGAGATTATGGAGGAAGGACAGTACACCGACGACCAGGTGTTTAACATGGACGAATCTGGTCTTTTTTGGAAAAAGCTACCTTCCAAGACCTTCGTTGTGAAGAATGCCAGCAAGATTCGGGGCTGGAAGTTGCAGAAGGAGCTCATCACCGTCCTGTTTACCACCAATGCCTCCGGTACCTGTAAGCTCAAGTTATCGGTGATCCACACAGCCCGCAAGCCGCACGCCTACAAGAGCATGGACATGACCAAGCTAAATGTCCACTGGCTGACCGCACGTAAGGCGTGGATGTTCTCTACACTGTCCCTCTCCTGGTTTGATGACTGTTTCGTTCCCGATGTGAAGAAATTCTGTGAGCAACAGAATGTGCCATTCAAGTTTTTGTTGCTGTTGGACAACGCACCAGGACACTCGCCCCTACTGTTAGATCGTCACCCCAACGTAAAAGTGGTCTTCCCTCCTCCCAACACTACGTCTATATTACAGCCCATGGACCAAGAGTTAATCTGTAATGTAAAAGCTGCATTCTCAACAAAAAAATTCAAGCTACTGAACGACTACACCAACACCAGGGAAGAGTTGTGTAACCTGAGTGACACCACCACCGATAGCAAGAGCGAAGAAGACGAGGATCAACAGTTGGCAGAGCAAAAAATACTTTTCAAACAATTCTGGAGAATATTCAACATCAAGAAAGCTGTGGACTTCTTGGTGGAGGCATGGGATCAGCTGTCTGTAGCAACTGTTCGTCACGCATGGAGACATGTGTTGCAAGGCATTCCGGGCGTTATGCAGAGTCAATCTGTGACTGGTGAGGTTCAGACTGTTGCAGTAGCAGTAGACCTTGCCAGAGAAGCTGCGCAGTGTTACAGCTGCAGGCTTCTCCGAGACCACCAACGACGACATCCTGGAGGTGATAAGGGATCCTGATGCGACTACCGACGAGATGGTAGATGATGATGATGTCAGTGAAGAGGCAGGTGGTGCGTCATCCCAAGAAGAACACCGCTTATCCCATAGTAATGTTAGGGGTGCCATCGAGTGTGTTGAGAAAATCAAGCTCCTCCTCTCCGACGACCCTGGCGCAAACAGGTATGAAATCTTCACTGCCCAGCTGTTACAGACTATGGAGCCCTACTTCAAGGTTTATCACGACAACATAAACACCAGCTGTCGGCAAAGCATAACAGAGTTCTTCGCCCGCAACCCACCACAGCCAGCCCAAGCCAGTGATAGTGACAGAGGTAGAGACAGTGAAGATGACTGAGGGATTTGTCAGGGAGGCCCTGACAAGTGTGGAGCGACAGTGATGGTGACTCACCTGAGGGCCAGTAGCCTGCCCTCTGCCTCGGAACCAGCCTCCATCCCCGTATGCCGACCCATCTCTTCTACTAACGTAAGTGTTCAACCTAACTTTTAGTTTTCCTAACCTAACCTTTATTTTTCCTAACTTAACCTTTATTTTTCCTAACCTAACCTCTTCTATATTAATTGTTTGTGCATACCATCATAAAGTTAAGATAAAATTTTTACTACAACATAGTTGTGTGTCGTCAAAAAGTGGAGTTTGGGGGTCGGCCCGGTCTCTATTTTAATTAATCCCATATGTTATGTTGTTCACTTTACGCGTTTCTCACTTTCCGCGGTACCCTGTGGGTTATATTAACCGCGTAAAGTGAGGGTTGACTGTACAAAACCTTTAAAACAGATCTCACAGATGGGACAGGTTGGCGTAGATGTAAAAAGTAACTTGCCTGTGGTCATTACAAAATACAGTTCTTGTCAGAGGAAATATTATGCATAGAAAATTTGTTGTATCAACTTCATTACAGTGATCCCTCGGTTAACGAGCGCCTCAGTTAACGAATTACTTTCCAAAAGATTCTTAACTTCGGTTAACGAGCAATCCCTCGATTAACGAATTCCTTACGAGTTCCCCTCAACATGTTTTCACTTGCACACTAGCTGTCGTATTAGTCTGCCAATACAGTAATCGGTTCTAGAGCTTAAATTCCTTACTATTTTAGTAAGTATCAAGAAGTTTGTACTATTCAATAATTTTAAAAGTCTTATATTAAATGTTTTAGACATTTTAACAATTGTTTAACATAATTGAAGTGCAGTATAGTCTGCATTTACACGGGTTTTGTTTATGCGTCTGGTCATTTACGCGGTGCCTTGTCAGAATGTAAATGCTTTAATTACGAGGTAAATTTGGTCATTTACGCGGAGAGCGGCTGGAGGTCCAGACACTCCACGCCATTTTTTATTCAAGCGGTCCATTCTCAACCATACACGGGAAGCGGCGTGGCGAGTGGTGCATACTAGGCCGCTCTTACGTTATCGCTGTCGTTATATGTTGTATTGGACTGTGATTGGGCCACGCATCCTTACCACCCACGCATTCCCTCCGCCGCTAGCTGTGTGATTGGTCTAATGTAACATGACGTGCCCTGCCACCAGAGGGTAGAAGTCGCTGACCTAGCAGGGCCTGTCTCATTGTTCTCAGTCCGCGTATACAGTTCTCTCTTGTGCCCGCTATTCCCCTCACAACTCACAATGGCTTCAGTGGGACCCCCACCACCAGAGAAAAACATTGAATTACCTGGACCAAGTCATGATAATGTGAAGGAAATTATCGAGTTGGGGGAGAAAATTAAGCTCATCCTTGACAACGACCCAGACAAGCATCGGTATGAGCGTCTACTAACCATCTGACGAAAGTTATGGAGCCGTATATCCAGATCTATCTCGACAATATCAATGCTAGTCGTCAACGTAGTATTGAGGACTTCCTCGCCCTCAACCCACCACAACCACAGCCAGCCCAAGTCAGTGATAGTGATATTGACAGTGAAGATATGGACTTTGAGAGGTTTGTCTGGGAGGCCCTGCAAACCTCTGCGAGTAGTGAAAGTGAAAGTGATTCACCGGAGGGCAACTAATCTGCCCTCTGCCTCGGAACCAGCTGCCATCCATGTGTGCCGACCCAGCTTTTCTACGAACGTAAGTGTTAAAAAACCTCATGTTATTGATATTTCTCTTAATTATTAATTGTGTATACCATCATAAAATTAAGATGTTATTTTTACTACAACGTAGGTATTGTGTCGGAAAAAGTGGAGTTTGGGGGTCGGCCCAGTCTCTATTTCAATTAATTCCATATGTTCTGTTATTTCATTTTTGCGTTTCTCTTTTTATGCGAGCCTCCATGGGTTCAATTGACCGCGTAAATGCAGACTATACTGTACAGGGAAACTAGTTTTTAGCACGCCAAACAGCCTCTCAACACACCATACAGGCATCAGTCTCTGTGTCTTTTCAGTGGAGGTAACATCTTGCTTCAGACTCTCTTCAACATAAACTAAATTTGAAATTTATTTTGCATATTGATGATATATAGCGCAGTGCAATGTTTATTTAAAGAAAATATTCTTTATTTACAGCAATTAAACTTAAAATTTTAGTGGTGAAATTGTATTGAATCCAGCATGGGTCCAAAGAAATCTAGAAAGGTGATTTCAATCCAGGTTAAACTGGAAATTATTAAGAAACAAGAAGAAGGCATTAGAACAAATGTGCTTAGCAAAGAATATGGCATGTCGACATCAACTGTGTCAACAATTCTTTCACAGAAAGACAAATTCAAGGAAGTGAAAGTGAGAGACAAATCTACCAGAGTGTTTAAAGGTAGATCCCTAATAGCAGAAACAGAGAGGTTACTTCTCATTTGGATTAGGGAAAAACAGATGAAAGGTGATTTAGTTTCGACCGAATTTATTTGTGAAAGAGCCAGGGAGATTTACGAACATTTAAAGGCAGATCAACCTGGTTCTTCAGGCACAGAGTTTGAAGAGTTTAGGGCCAGCAAGGGCTGGTTCGAAAAATTTAAGAAAAGAAGTGACATTTTTAGCGTTGCTAGGCATGGTGTGGCTCCCAGTGCTGATAAGGAAGGAGCAGCAATATTTTTAGTGGAATTTAAAGAACTGGTGGATACAGAAAATTATCTTCCACAGCAAGTGTTCAATGTGGACGAAACTGGGCTGTTCTGGAAAAAGATACCCAAAAGGACATTCATCACCAGAGATGAAGCCTCTTTACCTGGGCATAAACCCATGAAAGACTGTCTCAATCTATTGCTTGGTGTTCAAGCAGCAAAAAGTGGTAAGAGTACGGCTTGGAGTTTATTGGAAGTCCAACCGTAAGGCATGGGTGACAAGACAGCTCTTTAATGAATGGGCTGTTGAGGTGTTTTGCCCTTCTGTGAAGAGCTACCTAACCACCAATAAACTTCCTTTAAAGGCTCTTCTCCTTATTGATAATGCCCCTGGTCATGACCCTCAACTTGCCAGCACTTTGGAGTCTCAGTTTGACTTTGTCAAAGTGTTGTTTTTGCCTCCCAACACAACATCAATCATACAGCCAATGGACCAGAATGTGATCAGCAACTTTAAGAAGCTGTACATGAAGAAAATGTTCAGGAGGTGTCATCAGGCAGCTTCCACTGATCCTGAACTAACACTGGCACAGTTCTGGAAGACACAATTTAACATCCTGGAGGCTGTAAAATTGATTGTGTCCTCATGGCAAGAAGTCTCCACTAGATCCCTCAATTCTTCATGGAAAGCACTGTGGCCATCAGTAGTCCATGATTTTGAGGGATTTGAGGAAGAAACAGAGTTGGACCAGGAGATTGTGTCCTTTGGTCAGTCATTGGGCCTTGAAGTGGAGGAGGATGATGTAGAAGAGCTTGTGATGTCTTATAAGCAGGAACTTACTCCTGAAGACTTGCAGCAACTGGATGAGATGTTAGAGGCTGACAGTGGTGAGGAGGTAAAGTGATGACCATGTGTCAACTTCAGATTTGAAAGATGTTGTTCATTACTGGGAGAAGTTCAGGAAACTGGCTTCAAGGCACCCTAATGTGGGAAAAGCAGAACTTGCCTTGTGTAATGTTGAGGATACAGTGGTCTCCTTCTTCAAGGAACATTCAATAATATACACAATACCAGCTATCTTCGAATGTCTCATGGAGAGGGTTCTGGAAGGCTTGCACTGGAAGACTGCCCTCATAAATCTGGATGATGTGATTGTCTTTGGCCGAACTTTTGAGTAGGAACTGGGGAGACTGGGAAGTTTTTGACTGGTTCCAAACTGCACACCTGAAACTGAGCCCAAAGAAATGCTACTTGTTCCAGAAGGAAGTTCAATATCTGGGAAGATGGAGTATGCACAGACCCAGAGAAGGTGGTGGTGGTGAGAAACTGGCCAGTGCCAACTTGTATAAGGGAGCTACTTAGTTTCCTTAGCTTTTGTACCTACTTCTGTCGATTCATTAAGAACTTCATCACAGTCGCAGCATTGTTGCACACACCAACTAAGAAGGGACAGAAGTTTGTGTAGACTACCGAGAGTCGAGGCTCCTTTGACAAGTTATTAAAAAAAAATGTAGCTCTTGAAAATCTTTTAAAAACTTTGTCATGAAAATGTTTATTTGGAACCATTGGGACCAAATAGGATCCCACGGGAACCCCTTGTGTATTCCTGGGACCCACTATGAGTCCTTCAGGACCCTGGAAGACCAACCTAGCACCACATGGAACACCTATGTTCCCCCTGCAATGTCCTATACACAGCCCCCCTTGGAACCTCATAGGAACTTTTATAACTTCCTTGGATTAATTGGGACCACCAGTCACTGCCCCCTG